>NW_024094764.1:0-11533 GCF_014356525.2 Nilaparvata lugens
ATTTTTTAAAAAGTTAACACTTAACACAAAAGCAAAGTGAAATGGTTACAAATAACTGGTCAATAGGTTAAACTAAAAACACAGCGCGGCTACAGTAGGCCTAACTTACAGTTTGTTTTTTTGTTCAACAGTGAGCTAAAATATTTCTGAAAATAATTTTCAGCTGATAATTTCTTTTAAATATTTTTTTATTTAAAACAAATAATCAGCTGTTTTGGTACAGCTGTTCTTAAAAACAATGTTCTATTTGCAATCAGCTACAACCTATGAGTTATTAGTTCTCTCCTCATAAAACAGCAAATTTTGTGGTGTAATGTACTACATAAGAATACATTTTATCCAACTTTTATTTAAATTTATTCTACACAGCTCACATCATTTTTTTCAGAATTGAATTCTCTACAATTTTTATTGCGAAAAATTATTTGTTTACTGGTCATTAAAGAAAGTTATTGGGCATCAAACATAGAAGTCTGTGTTTTTCTACTTGGATTTTTTGCATATTTCAACTTTTTTCTCAAAAACTACTCACACTACAGCTTCCAGACTAGTTTTATTCAATTTTTCAGATATTTCTCCATATGAATCCAGCATAAGTTTTCCAAAAACCAGTCCCCAAACAATTCAGCATCAGTGTATTTCACCAGAGGAACTGAATTCCGGGCGAAATCTTTCACTCTGTATAGCTCGCTAATGAAGCGTTATGGATATATGTTTATAGGAACTTTTTTTCTTATTTTTACCTCTACTATCACGTATCAAATTATTTTACCATAATTATGATCACCCTGTATAATAGTATATTTCGCACCTAGAGCAGAAAATGAGATTTTTCCGAGGCCGTAGGCCGAGGACTAGAAAAGATTGAGAGCCGGAAAAACATTTTTGCCTGTGGTGCAAATGATATTTTTCGCCACACTACAGGTATTGCTGACAAAATGAATAAAGAATACAAAATACAGAATACTCATTAAGTTATCGTACCTATCTCTTGATTTTAGTGGTAGAAGATTTGCAGTCAGGATTTCCAATTCTTTTAAAACTTCACTTGGAATATCACAGGCGTCATCATCTTCAAGCATTTTTGAAATTCGGAATGCACTAATCACAATAAATAATTGAATAAAATGGTTGCAAAGCAATGCTGATTAGTTTGATTCGAAACTCGAACTGAAATAATTGCAACTTCATATGAAGAAGGTTGACACTCGCCCGATCTAGCAGATGACTTATTAACTATGGACTTCCATGTTAGCGGCTAAAAAGAGTACGTTTTCCGGTCTAGGCCGGAAAGAAACCTTTTTTGACGTCAGACGAGAGTCGTCTGCTAACAAGGTCTTTCAGATCTACATAGGGACTGGAAAACAGCTGCTTTCTGTGCAGTGTGGCGAAAAAGTTATTCCTTGCACTTTCTTCCAAGATAGAATTATACAACTCCATTCTCCGTTCAAGCCACTGATCGAACCATGCGTTAAATGGCCACACAAACCGGTTACTTCCAGCCACTCATATATATGTACTTATCTAAATATATACCCAATGCATACATATGTACAGTTCAGCCAGAGAGCTTTAGGATCGTATGCAGATAAACGGAGAAATGTCAGCTGTTCGTTTAAACCCCGAATGGAACACATATGGTAAATGTACGCATATCTACAAGTAAACGTGGTTCGTTTTTAGCAATATAGAATACTAGCCGTCAGGCTCGCTTCGCTCGCCATATCCGTCTAGCCAGGGGCTCCGCCCCCTGGACCCCCGACTGGATCGTCCAAGAATGAGATCAGCAGGCTCGCTTCGCTCGCCTGCATTTTCATTTGAGCATTTTTATCATATCAGTCTGGGGTCCAGACTAAACGTCCGGCTAACGGATATGGCGAGCGAAGCGAGCCTGACGGCTAGAAATATAATATTCCCAGGATTGAAGTAGCAGCGCCCAATCAATTTTTTCCGCGATAAATGCATTTAAATCTTCATAATTTAGATAAAATATTTTGTTACCTGATTATATTTGTTATGATAACTCGAGCTTACGCACAGGCCTTTGTTGCCTATGTAAGCTCTTCCTATCTGATACAAGAATTTTAAAATTGTGATAGCTCAAGAGTTTTATTGTTTAGTATAGTTCTATATTTTGTTGTTTGTTTTTAGTGAGTATATTATATCGTTTCTTGAATTGTATAAACTTTATTGCTCAAGATTGTATGTAACTGCTTTGAATTGTATTCAGAAGGAAAAAATAAATTGAATTGAATATTTTGACATAGTTAAGAAACGATCACTATGTCAAAATATTCAATTCAATTCAATTATTTTTTCCTTCTGAATACAATTCAAAGCAGTTACATAGAATCTTGAGCAATAAAGTTTATACAATTCAAGAAACGATATAATATACTTACTAAAAACAAACAACAAAATATAGAACTATACTAAACAATAAAACTCTTGAGCTATCACAATTTTAAAATTCTTGTATCAGATAGGAAAGAGCTTACATAGGCAACAAAGGCCTGTGCGTAAGCTCGAGTTATCATAACAAAATATAATCAGGTAACAAAATATTTTATCTAAATTATGAAAATTTATCATATTAATCATTGAAAAATATATTCTCCTGACGAATTAAATAAAATTGATTATATTAAACAAGGATGAACAGTTACTATACATCAGATATCCCGGTATCAGTAACTGATACCAGAGATGAAAGAAATAATCATAAGTAAATAAGATATAGAAACAATCATTAGATAATAATATAGTTTTCTTTACTGTATTGCTCTATGCTGATACCTAGTAGCCTCTGTAGAAGACAGTGGCAAGGCAGAGAATCGGCAACACTGTTCTCCTTTCTCTCTCCACTGCCATTAAAACGTGGACCTCACTATAGCAGTAAAATAAGCTTGAAACACCAAACCGCAACTGACTGTTACCTCAGACAAAAATACATTTCGAATATACTCTATCTTTGTTGGAACGTAACCTATTAAACAAAGGAATTGATTGTAATGCGCACTTTATAAACATTCATGTTTTTTGTTCTATGAAACAAACAGCATGGCATTGAATAAAAGCGAGAGCACAGTCTTTCAGTGATTATAAATAGTTATAGTCCTCAATTTTACCCAGTCTTTCAGTCTGTATACATAGTTATAAAGCACAGTATCAAGTCTTTCTGTAAATATTCTCTATACATAGTTATAGAACATCGAAAGAATACAGTATATCAGTCAGTATAAATAGATATAGTAGTATCTTTCCTCAACTTTTATTAACTAAACGTGACAACGTAGTGCATTCCTGGAGTGCCAAGGTGTATTTACTATCACCATCTCAGTCTAGGATACTTCAACCTGTTTCTCTATCCTTGTCAGGTAGGTACTTTACATGTACCGGTATGCTGGGAGCATATATTATACCTATATACATCGTAGTATATGCTCACAGTCACAACCATACATAAAAAACTGTGTTGAACTTGAGGCATATAACTGTATCTATCCACTGAATGTAACCATATAAATAAAGCATAGAGTAGTGTTGGACTTGAAGCGTATCTTCATAGTGAGATCCACGTTATAATGGCAGTGGAGGAAGATAGGAGAACAACGTTGCCGATTCTCTGCCTTCCACTGCCTTCTATAGAGGATAACTGATACCGGAATATCTGATAATATCAATTGTTCATACTGGTTAAAAATAATAAATGATATTGTTATAGCCAATAAAAAATATTTTTCAATGATCAAACAATACATTTTGATAATTTAAACTAAAACTTTTGCTATTTAATTATATCTATATATAAAAAAGCGAAATGGCACTGACTGACTGACTGACTGACTCACTCACTCACTCGCAGAACTAAAAATCTACCGGACTAAAAACGTTCAAATTTGGTAGGTATGTTCAGTTGGCCCTTTAGAGGCGCACTAAGAAATCTTTTGGCAATATTTTAACTCTAAGGGTTGTTTTAAGGGTTTAAAGTTCGTCTTTTAGCATGTATTTCGTTCTTCTCCCAATCTCTTAATTATAATTGAAATTTCCATATCATATGTTACTATAGAACTATATCTATCTATAGTAACATATGATATGGAAATTTCAATTATAATTAAGAGATTGGGAGAAGAAGGAAATACATGCTAAAAGACGAACTTTAAACCCTTAAAAACAACCCTTAGAGTTAAAATATTGCCAAAAGATTTCTTAGTGCGCCTCTAAAGGGCCAACTGAACATACCTACCAAATTTGAACGTTTTTAGTCCGGTAGATTTTTAGTTCTGCGAGTGAGTGAGTGAGTCAGTCAGTCAGTCAGTCAGTGCCATTTCGCTTTTTTATATATAGATATAATTAAATAGCAAAAGTTTTAGTTTAAATTATCAAAATGTATTGTTTGATCATTGAAAAATATTTTTTATTGGCTATAACAATATCATTTATTATTTTTAACCAGTATGAACAGTTGATATTATCAGATATTCCGGTATCAGTTATCCTCTATAGAAGGCAGTGGAAGGCAGAGAATCGGCAACGTTGTTCTCCTATCTTCCTCCACTGCCATTATAACGTGGATCTCACTATGAAGATACGCTTCAAGTCCAACACTACTCTATGCTTTATTTATATGGTTACATTCAGTGGATAGATACAGTTATATGCCTCAAGTTCAACACAGTTTTTTATGTATGGTTGTGACTGTGAGCATATACTACGATGTATATAGGTATAATATATGCTCCCAGCATACTGGTATGCTATAGGCTGTGAGCAGCATATACTACGATGTATATAGGTATGATATATGCTCCCAGCATACCGGTACATGTAAAGTACCTACCTGACAAGGATAGAGAAACAGGTTGAAGTATCCTAGACTGAGATGGTGATAGTAAATACACCTTGGCACTCCAGGAATGCACTACGTTGTCACGTTTAGTTAATAAAAGTTGAGGAAAGATACTACTATATCTATTTATACTGACTGATATACTGTATTCTTTCGATGTTCTATAACTATGTATAGAGAATATTTACAGAAAGACTTGATACTGTGCTTTATAACTATGTATACAGACTGAAAGACTGGGTAAAATTGAGGACTATAACTATTTATAATCACTGAAAGACTGTTAATACTCTCGCTTTTATTCAATGGCATGCTGTTTGTTTCATAGAACAAAAAACATGAATGTTTATAAAGTGCGCATTACAATCAATTCCTTTGTTTAATAGGTTGTTACGTTCCAACAAAGATAGAGTATATTCGAAATGTATTTTTGTCTGAGGTAACAGTCAGTTGCAGGTTTGGTGTTTCAAGCTTATTTTACTGCTATAGTGAGGTCCACGTTTTAATGGCAGTGGAGAGAGAAAGGAGAACAGTGTTGCCGATTCTCTGCCTTGCCACTGTCTTCTACAGAGGCTACTAGGTATCAGCATAGAGCAATACAGTAAAGAAAACTATATTATTATCTAATGATTGTTTCTATATCTATTTACTTATGATTATTTCTTTCATCTCTGGTATCAGTTACTGATACTGGGATATCTGATGTATAGTAACTGTTCATCCTTGTTTAATATAATCAATTTTATTTAATTCGTCAGGAGAATATATTTTTCAATGATTAAATATGATAAATTTTCATAATTTAGATAAAATATTTTGTTACCTGATTATATTTTGTTATGATAACTCGAGCTTACGCACAGGCCTTTGTTGCCTATGTAAGCTCTTTCCTATCTGATACAAGAATTTTAAAATTGTGATAGCTCAAGAGTTTTATTGTTTAGTATAGTTCTATATTTTGTTGTTTGTAGTAAGTATATTATATCGTTCCTTGAATTGTATAAAACTTTATTGCTCAAGATTGTATGTAACTGCTTTGAATTGTATTCAGAAGGAAAAAATAAATTGAATTGAATTGAATTGAATAATTGACATAGTTAAGAAACGATCTGGCAACATTGCGGAGATAGGAGAGGATAGTGCTACCTGCTTTGTCGAATGATAGGCAAGGATAGCAACACCAATGTTAATTAAACACTGTCATTATAACGTGGACCTCACTATAATTTTAGTTGAATACTGAATACCTTCTTGCTCTATTGATACTCGGCCAATGTCAGTACATATCAACTCAACCTCCATTCTCAAGCCAATTACTGTCGGCTACTGTTTTGGCCGCGTGAGAGTCTAAAGCCGGGTTTAGACGCTCAAGCCATTTGTGCAAATTGAATTTGTGCGTGTGAACGATGGCTTGAGGCTTGCGCAAGCCAAAAAATCTGGCTTGAGCAAATTCTGTTCTGACAGAAAATCGGCTTGCGGTTGGAGTATTGGAATGAGCGTTTAAACACTGCTCAAGCCATTTGCGCAAACTGGGAGGCCAAAAGTACGTTTTCGCGCGTGCGCACGCGAATTGGAAAGGTTTCAATGTTTCAATGCACGTGAGTTGGAAATGTAATAAATAAATAAATAATCCTAACCACAACTGAACCTCTAGTTTGTCTGTCTCGTGATTTTTATTTATTATTACCTATTCAAGTTTTCATGCTAAATATATTAGTGTTTAGTTCTCAAGTGTTTCATAATTAATAGTGTCTATAATATTAGTATACTGTATCATAATAATTATTAAATATGGCAAATTAAAAAGGTTTCCTGAGTGATTTCATAGAAGTTTATAAATCTTTTCCTTGTCTATGGCAAATTTAGTCCAAAGAATTCAGTGATCGCTAGGCTAAATCTCATGCTTATGATGCCTTAATAGAAAAAATGCGATCAGTTGACCAAGAAGCAGACAGGAAGACTGTGGAGTAATATATGGATACTATGAGTGATCTGGATAAAAATCTGATATAGATCAAAACTGATTTGGATAGCTACTGCTTCCATAGATAACTGCTACTGATAGCAGTTTAGCTGGTTTTTAGGTTAGTATCAGTGAAATTCACAAGCCAAATTGCACAAACTGAACTGAGCGTGTGAACAGAAGAACTTTATTTCGCTCGTTTGCGCGAATTTGGCTTGCGCAAGCCAGTTTGCGCAAATGGCTTGAGCGTGTAAACCCAGCTTTAAGAACGGTACAGTATGAGAGACTACCAACGTTACATAAACATAGCGTGTATATACATAAACATACGAGAATAGCTTCAGGAGAAAGAACTACCTGGAATATCAGCTTTAGTTGACAGTGAATGAAATTAGGAACATGAAAGCCATATACCATTGGATATCTTTATTTATGCTATATTTTCTCTATGATAATATCATTTCAGTAGCTAATTCAGTGAAACAAAAGGTGCGTACAGATATATGCACCGCGAACATGAGCAATTCACTTTTAATCAGCTGATGCCAAGCTTTTTATATCTGTATCTTTACCTTTTCTGTAAATATACAGATATAGTCAGCTGATTAAAAATGAATTGCTCATGTTCGCGGCGCGTATATCTGTACGCACCTAAACACAAAGTGAAATTATTATTGAACGAAAATCCAAATTAAATTTAATAAATGCTGTAATTCACCCCGAAGACTTCTGCTACTGCAAATATTGACAACAGGGTAAACAGCTAGATGGAAATTCGATGAGCGCTACTATTCAAAATTTGTTTGTCAGCCCGGGCTGACGTACTGCTCATCGAATTTCCATCTTGCTGTTTACCCTGTTTTCAATATTTGCTGTAGCAGAAGTCTTCGGGGTGAATTACAGCATTTAATTTGGATTTTCGTTTATTAATGATTATTAATTCATTAGCATTTGAATAATTGTGATATCTCAGTAATTTCCATCTGTAGAAAGTGAAATGATCGATATTGCCGGCATCTTTCGAATACAATATGACTGAATATTCAATGCAGTATTATTTATTTATTTGTGTGGCGAACAACACTGAAGTCAGAACATTGGTAGATAAAATACTAAGGCTGGCCCTGTGTTATTTTTTCTTCCAGATTCAGGTGATAACACTGTTTAAAAAGTAGGTTAGGCTTCCTTCCTAATCTAGACTCATGAAATTATATTAAAAAAATCTGGTGTGGCACACTCACACAACTTTTCTTGCCGTTATGAGAATTGATCACCTGACGCTAGTGTTCCCGCGCATCTCAAGTCTACTATTCAAAGATTTGAGCCAGCTGGTGACAGGGCAATAACGCTGAAGACACACGAGGTGTGCTTTCTCTTCATAGTGATTAATAAAATCAACAGTTGCCAACAGTTTGCAATTGGATGATCACATTTTCACGAATTTCGAGCTTATTTTTAATTTTAGGTGAAAATGTTACTAAACATTTGTTGTAGAGATTCTCAAGCTGTATCTTCTCCACTCAAAATTTTTTGTTTAAATTGTATCTGAAGCCTGATAATTGAGAATCTAAAATCAAACTTTGCATAGATGGGGCGGAACTCCTGAAATTTTTACAGATATGGGACTTGTAGCAGTTGATAGGCTTATCAATGACTATTTCAGGTATAACTTTCATCAAAATCGTTGAAGCCGTTTTCGAGAAAATCGTGAAAAACCCTGTTTTTGACAACATTTTCGCCGCCATCTTGATCGAAATTGTTCGTGTCAGATCCTTAGTCATTCCGTTAATTGGGAGATAAGATATCGTGTACACAGACGCACATACACTCATACACACACATACAGACCAATACCTAAAAAACACTTTTTTGGACTCAGGGGACCTTGAAACGTATAGAAATTGGGGTACCTTAATTTTTTTCGGAAAGCAATACTTTCCTTACCTATGGTATTAGGGCAAGTAAAGTAAAACATGAATGAGAGAATTATTATGGATAACATATCATTTCGTTTGTTACAGGTCTCACTACTGTCAATGGCTGAAGAGCGATGAAATCAACAGAACCTTTGAGTCTGTCACCCAAGAAACTCAACTTCGTCTCCAACTCTACCAGAAATCAGCAATCTGCAACATTGAATGGGGAATCACTATCAAAACCTCAACTAGTCACAAAAATGGTTGAAACCAGCGAAATCGAAAACAATGTCTGTGATACATCGAAACAAACAGTGGAAGTACATGTGCACCAAGAGAATGGTTACAGTAGTGAAGACTGTTCCCAACAAGAGAAGTTTGTAGATTCTGGTAGGGGAAGAGAGGTTGTCAATGGTAAACGTAGTCCTAATAACTGTAGTTCAGAATCAGAAAGGAGCTGCACTAAACTCAGTTCAAGTAGTGGAAATGGAGGGTTGAGGTCAGAATTAGAAACTGGTTGTACCAAATCAACCGTTAATGATGGTTCAAGATCTAAATTAGATATGAATTGTACAAAACCAAGCCTCACAAGCAGAGACAGTGCAGTGTTTGATGTAGATCTAGCTTCAGGTGACGATGAAATCAGCTGTTTTGAAGAGGCTACCAGTTCTAGTAAGGGGGCTGACGAAATCCTAGCTGCTACTCCTGTGGAGGTTGGAGGTGTGAGTTTGGTAAATGGTTACAAGAAAAATTCACAGGATCCTTTGTTGCAGAAACTATCATCTCCAGTGAAAACTAATGGCGAAAGTCTTGTCAATGGATACGAGAATCAGTCAGAGGATTCTTTGTTAAAGACACTATCAACCCCAGTAAAATCGAATTGTGTGAGTTTGGTCAACGGAGACGAAAAATCAGCTCAGGATTCTTTGAGCAGCAGAGAAATAAAGACGGTTAGTGGAGATGTGGAACGGAAACAGAGAACTGGTTCAATTTTTTCCAAAAATGGTTTGCGGGACAGTTTCAAAAATATGAAACGATCAATTGTTGGGTCAAGTAGTAATGGTTTGGTGGAGAATCGGAGAACATTGAAAGATGTTGATCAAAAAAGTGGAACTGCTGAGGGTGAGAAGATCTCTTCAAGTGATGGTGAACACAGAAATGGAGTGCTGCAAGGTAGTGGTGATCAGAATCCTTCAAGTTTTGGAGTAACACAAGGAACTGGTGATCAAAACCCTTCAAGTTTTGGAGTAACACAAGGAACTGGTGATCAAAACCCTTCAAGTTTTGGAGTAACACAAGGAACTGGTGATCAAAACCCTTCCAGTTTTGGAGTAACACAAGGTAGTTCTGGACACCTCCAAGGTCTTGGAGTTATCGCAAAGTGTTCCAACGGACCACATCTGGCAAAAGCGTCTTCACTGGAGTCTCTGTCAGATGCTGGAGGAAGGTTTGAGAGGGACTCTGAACTGAGGAGGTCCAAAAGCTCGATGAACGGTTTCTGCAGTGGCAGATCCAGGTCTGACCCTGATGAGGATATTGATGACTTGCTGCTCCCGGGTGGTAGACAGAACAATGAAGGATTCGATCATTTACCGGTAAGTTAATTGAACATAATTTATTAAAATTGTAACTTATTGAAATTGTATTTCTTTCTAACGATGGTTTTAGCTACAATTAGTTACTTCAAATTCAAATTTCCAATTTAATATATTTCTAATTCATTTATTGCTATAAAAACAATTGACAGATGCTGAAATAAAGATAATCAATTACCTATCTATACTGCTATCAGTAATCACAATAGATATAAAAAATTTGTGAGATTGTAGGAAATTATGTAAGCTTCAATTTTTTATAGAAGCGTCTTGTTCGTAAAATACATAGTTTTCGAGTTATATGCAAGAAACCAAAAAATCGTATCTTTGAACCTCCCCCTTAGCACCTGGGGTAGGGAT
The DNA here is from genome assembly GCF_014356525.2 of Nilaparvata lugens. Classification (NCBI taxonomy): domain Eukaryota; kingdom Metazoa; phylum Arthropoda; class Insecta; order Hemiptera; family Delphacidae; genus Nilaparvata; species Nilaparvata lugens. The sequence continues at coordinate 10,687 of NW_024094764.1, forward strand.
GGGGACTTTTGATATGTTTACCTCCTTACTACCCTTAACAGTACTACGGGGTCAAAAATTGTCTTCCAAAAGTTTCCCTCTATACCCTTTTTTGAGCATTCATTGCTTGGATTACTATCTCTTGAATTACTAAGATACCAACCAATGAGTTATCACTAATATCATAGAGAAACAATAGAGTAATAGATATCCCATGGTATAGGGCGTTTATGTCGCAACTTTTTCTTTCATCTCATCCTTTTTGGTCTCCTTCTCTCTTCTTCTTTCTCTCCTACTGCTCCACCTCCTTTTTAACCCTTGTTTTTCTTCTCTCTCCTTTCTTCTTGCTCTTCTTCGTCATTATCCTTCTTCTCATCACCACCCACTCTCTGTGTCCTCCTTTATTCCTCTATTCCTAATATCCTTTTTCTACTTTTTTGGTCTCTTCCTTCTTTGTCTTCTTCTTTCTCCCCTAATGCTCCATCGCATACTCCCTCTTCTACTTCTTGCTCTTTTTTGTCATTATCCTCCTCTCCATCACCTCCCACCTCTCTGTGTTTTCCTTGTTGTCCTCTATTCCTAATATCCTTTTTCTACTTTTTCGGTCTCCTCCTTCTTTGTCTTCTTCTTTCTTCCCTTCTGCTCCATGATAATCTTCCTATTCTTCCCCTCCTTCTTCTTCTTCTTGCTCTTCTCCATCATTCTCCTCCTCTCTATCACCTTCCACTCCTCTGTGTCCTCCTTATTCTCTCCTCTATTCCTAATATCCTTTTTCTACTTTTTTGGTCTCCTTCTTTTCTTATTTTTCTTCTCCTTTATTTCTTCTTCTTATTATTATTATTATTCCCTCTATTCCATCGTACAACCA
>NW_024094765.1:0-7308 GCF_014356525.2 Nilaparvata lugens
AAGCAGATAGCGCTATCCATCTCTAGCTCCAAAACTCTGCCAAATCGTTTTCAAAAATGTATGAATACGATTAATTGACAGCAAAATCAATTTCAATCATTATTTTTTATTATTTTATTTATTAATTCATATGCAAAAGTTTAATCCGGCTAAAAACAACAGGCATTTGCCCAAAACTGTTTCAAACCATAATTTGGAATACAAAGTCTAGAGGTTATGCTACTTATATAACGTAATTCGCACACAATTTTGAATCCAAAAACATGACTTGTATTATGAAAATTTATTATCTGATCATTAAAGAATATATAATCATTTTTTTGAAGAATGGAATATAATTGATTATTTCAAACAAGGATAACCAGTTGATATTATTTCAAACCAGTAGGTAACCAGTGCTTCGCAATTAATATCTTTAAAAACTGAAAACGTCGGTGAATTGACATGTATTATGCAAACTTTCAAGTTAATCAGTTGAGTAGTTAAGACGTGATGATACGTCATTTGTGAATTTCCTATTCCGTACTTTTATAAGCCAGATCTTTCCTCCATTATAGTATAGATATACCGGTATCAGCTATCATCTCTGTAGAAGGCAATGACGATGGGACGATGACAAACTGGGCTGACGACAAAGTGGGCTGACGACAAAGTGTGCTGAAACAAAGTGGGCTACCGACAAAGTTGCACGCCGTCAAACTGGGCTGCATTCCTTAGAGAGCCAGTTTGGCGGTGCATGCAACAACAAACTGGGCTGGAAAACCAGCCCAGTTTGTCGTCAGCCCACTTTGTCGCCAGTCCAGTTTGACGCGGTCCCCAAGGCAATACTGTTCTCTTATTCACTGCCATTATAACGTGGAAATACCTATAGCAACTTCTTGAAACATGAATAAGATGAATAAGTGTTCCCAATTCTACTTTTAAACTTCTTCTTCTCCTCCTTCTTATTCTTAACCTTCTTCTTCATCACCCTCTTCTCCTTCTCCTTCTTCTTTTCCTCTTCTCTTCCTCTTTACATCCAGAAGAAGAGAAATAGTTGAACAAGAAGAAGTAGAAGAAGACGTAAATGGAGACAGGGATGAGTAGGAGGAGAAGAAGAAGAAAAAGAAGAAGAAGGGAAGAAGAAGAAGAAGAAGTGGAGTGAAGTACTATTTTCAGGAAGAAGGAGATCCCCGTGATAGGAGCGTGTGTATTCTGAATATACTGAGATATTACACTGAATACATAATGTAGTCAAAATTTCTCGGCTGCGCGTCAAATTTGTCTAGCGGATAAATAGCGCACAGCTTTCCTGTAAAATCCCTTCTATAATACAAACTACTACTCTGGTGATCACTATACATTCAGACTGAGATTCTGTGAGGTCTTTAGATTATAATATTATTTAACGAAAATCCTAAATAAATGCTGTAAATCACCCCGAAGACTTCTGCTACTGCAGACATTGACAACAGGGTTAACAGCTAGATGGAAATTCGATGAAACTACTATCCAAAAATTGGTTGCCAGCCCCGAATCGAACCCTCCTCTTTAGATTAGATAATAACTCATGAAGTTTTTCACTTTCCTCTGGTATAAACTTAGCTTGAATCTCCAGCTTTAGCTACAAAATTAGTTTTATAGTGAGGTCCACGTTATAATGGTATTGTTTGATTAGCAATGGTATTGCTATCCTTGTCTATCATGCTACAAAGCGGGTGGTGCTACCTCTTTCTCGCTTTGCTCTGATGCCAGATCGTCTTTTAACAATGTAGAATTAATAATTAACTAAATATTTCTTCGTAGCTATGAAAATTCATTATTAAATTACCAAGGAATATAATTTCTTGCTAAATGAATTATGATTCATTATTTTAAACGAGAATTAACCGTCAATATTACATCAATGAACCTGTATCAGCTACCATCTATAGAAGGCATTGACAAGACATGGGTTCAGCAACGTCTTTCTCTCCTATCCTTCCTCCACTGCCATTATAGCGTGGACCTTACTATAGATTATCTTTCAAGTGTGTAAAATTAAGATTCACGATTCAAAATTATCTATTTTCGCCACACTGCACAGAAGCAGCTGTTTTCCAGTCCCTACATAGATCTGAAAGACCTTGTTTGCAGACGACTCTCGTCTGACGTCAGAAAAGGTTTCTTTCGTTGATAATAATATCATCCTATTGTCATTTGAAAGAATAAAAAAGTATAAACTCAACCTCCCACATGATTGAACATAATCTTTTGGGTTTTTTAGACAAATCAGAAAAAAATAAAAATACTTGGACAATTTCCTGATATTTAGATTACCTCAGATTTGCTAGAGCTATGACCTTCCTGTTTTGCTTTCGGAAGTGCCTAATAAACAATTATTCTCATATATATATTGTTTATTTTTCTGTGTGGCGAAAAATAACGTTCTCACCATGGGCAAAAATGTTTTTTCGCCACACTTGGATGTAATGAGCTGGTTTACGTGCGTCATATGGAGGCCGAAAGTGATTGTTTTCCGACCAGGCCGGTAAAACTTTACAGCCTAGGGCTGTAAAATGACCTTGAATAACAGCTGATCGTGTCCGATCTCACAAAAATCATGGAGAGATAATCTCATAATGACTGTAATAATCTATATAATTATGTATCGTGAATCGCGGTATTATGTCTATAATAATATATTTTATAAATTACTGTTTCATAATTTAATATTTATTATTGTGTTTTTGATATCAAACAATAGAATACGATGATATATCCATAGCCTCAACAATATAATGTTCGCTACATTGTCCATTGTCAGAAAGGTACGTATCGCAAGTCTTTAAAAGTGAAGAATCGAATTTGAAATCAAAGTACAATAATTGTATCGATATTTAAAAGTGAGGTAGAGTAATAATTGTTTCTTTTTTATTATCGAATTCCACTTCTTAATGCAATACAATCAACAATAATAATAGGAAAATACAGCAGAGATCTAAAGTTTAAGGTAAGCCTACTGGTGAAACTCAGCCTTGACTAAATTCCTAGTAATTTTTCCGTAATTCATTATTAAAACTTTTAGATAATTTTTCTTCAATATCAAACCATATAGAGAAAACATTAGGCCCACTCAAGATTGAATCTTCGAATGTTTTCTCTATGATTTAACTATTTTCAGAGCAATATTTTGTTGTGAAAATGCCGGCAAACCGGCTTAAAGTTTGCCGCTATAGGCTACACTATATTATAGTAGCCTACATACGTTACCTGACTTACAGGCCAGTTCGATCAAAAGGAGCAATGGCCGAGAGTGTAAAGGCGTGTACTCAAAAGCTCTAAGCTCAGTGATTACAAACATGATCTAGGTTCGAACCTCGGTCAATGACATTTTTTTTGTCAATGAATTTCGACTTTTATTAGCTATTTTTTATATTAGTTACCGTAATTTAAATTTCAATCAATTTTTTAGATATATTTTGAGACAAAACTGTGAAATATGCAATTATATTAATTTTTTAATCACATTATTTCAAAATAGTAATGAAAATTCTATTCATCCATCTATCCATGAGATATTGCACCAGGCGCAAAGCGCGAGCTATAAAAATTCAAACAATTATTCGAAATATTAATAGTATAAAAATATTGTCACTATTGTAAATTATTAATTAGTAATATTGAAATTAATTGACAGTGAAAGTTGTCATAACCAAGATTCAAACTATCAAAATAGGCTGTTTGAATTTTATTTATTTTTTAATTTCTTATATATTGGGAAGTTTTTTTTTGGTGTGGCGAAAAATAGCGTTCGCACCATGGGCAAAATGTATTTCCGGCTCTCAATCTTTTCTAGTCCTCGGCCTACGGCCTCGGACTTAAAAACCGATTTCGAGCCGGAAATATCTCATTTTCGGCCCTAGGTGCGAAATATACTATTCCGTCTCTCAATCTTTTCTAGTCCTCGGCCTAGGTCCTCGGATTTGGAAATCGATTTCGAGCCGGAAATGTCTCATTTTTGGCCTTAGGTGCGAAATATACTATTACGGCTCTCAATCTTTTCTAGTCCTCGGCCTATGGCCTCGGACTTGAAAACCGATTTCGTGCCGGAAAAGTCTCATTTTCTGCTCTAGGTGCGAAATATACTATTACCAGACATCATTTTACAAAATGAATAAGCTCGTCATCTGCCTATATAACGTTTATAATAAATTTTAGTAAAGGAAAGAATTGGCTTACACACGTACGGGATAGGAAATCCACGAATGACGCATCATCACGTCTCAACTACTGAAATGATTCACTTGAAATCCCGCATATAGATTCTTAATTTACCGAGATTGGTTATAGGCATATTTTCAATCCTTCGAGATTTCATTAGGTTGAGTTTTCACATTATCAAGTTTTTGATCAGATCCTTGCATAGCTTGGATCACCTGCTAGTAGCTCATGAGTTTTTCACTTTCCTCTGATAAACTTGGCTTGAATTTGATACCTTAGCTTCAAAACTGATTCTGGATTATCATTCAAGTAGTGTAATATGTTGCTTCTTTCTTTATAATATGTTACAACTTTTGTTTCAGATTACCAACCTTCTCAACACTCGATATATGAGCACACATCACTCACTTAAACGGTAAGTGAATAACAGCCTAACACTCAACTCACACTCACGTGAATCAGGTGGAGAAGAGACTCAACTCTAGTGGAGAGCATGTGTTTCCAAATGGTGACAGTCGCGGAGACTAGAATCGACTGGTCTGATGTCACCATTCGGAAACACATGCTCTCCACTAGAGTCGAGTCTCTTCTCGACCTGATCGCGTGAGTGTGAATGAGCCTAAAAATATAAATATAAATTAAACGATTAAGGCCGGTTTCCGAGCTCGGGATTTAGCGTGTGTTCTAGACTTTAACAGCTGCAGTCAGGAATCGACTTACCGGAACGGGCGTAGTCGCAGTAAATAGTTGCAGCAGAATAAATATTTTCCCTCATGTCTATTATTTTAAACGGTTTCCCTTGATAAAATGGAACATTTATTTATTCAAATGGACATAATTCCTAAATAATTCAAAATATCTGAAAATATTTAAATAGCTGATGATATAATCGGTTCCCGAGCTCAGAATTTAGCTAAGTTCTAGACTTCAAACAGCTGGAGTCAGAAAATTGCTTCCCAAACGGGGCGTAGTCGTAGTAGATAGCTGCAGCTAAATAGATCTCTATTTTCTCATTTCTATAATATTGGAAACGTATCTTCTTGACAGAATGAAGCATTCCTAAATTATTGAAATAGCTGAAACTTTATACAATTTTCCTTTATTTTATTTTGTGTTCAATTTTCTAGTTTCTGAAATCTAATTCAAACGTGACTTTGATTATGACTGCGACTACGCCCGTTTTGGAAAGCCAATTTTCTGACTTCAGCTGTTTAAAGTCTAGAACTCAGCTAAATCCCGAGCTCGGATATCGGCCCTCAATCATTTTCATTTATATTATTTAGTGGAACTTAAATTACTAGACGTACAAAATTTTAGGCATGTTCATAAACGTTAAAAGGATCTATCACTCTCTGTGGGCTCCTAATTCAGTAATTAATTCAATTCCTGATCGAGATTTCGGACTATGTGTAACCTTATCTAAATTTGGGAGAGGAATAGCGCAAGGTTACCTTATTTTTCCTCTCCATATCATTTTCATGATGTACTTATTGTAAGAATCAATAATGAATCAATCAATCAATAAAGATTAATTAAATTCCTGATAGATTTAATCCTAATTCAAACCTACATTGGAAAATTCTAACAATACATACAAAATCAAATCCCCATTTTTTCGGTTTTTAATTTAAATGAAATTTTTCATTTTTTAGATTTAATCCTAATTCAAGCCTACATTGGAAAATTCTAACAATGCATACAAAATCAAATCCCCATTTTTTCGGTTTTTATTTTAAATGAAATTTTTCATTTTTTAGATTTAATCCTAATTCAAACCTACATTGGAAAATTCTAACAATACATACAAAATCAAATCCCCATTTTTTCGGTTTTTATTTAATGAAATTTTTCATTCTTAGATTTAATCCTAATTCAAGCTACATTGGAAAATTCTAACAATACATACAAAATCAATCCCATTTTTTCGGTTCTCATTTTAAATGAAATTTTTCATTTTTTAGATCTAATCCTAATTCAAGCCTACATTGGAGAATCCTAACAATACATACAAAATCAAATCCCCATTTTTTCCGGTTACAGGAAACATATCGAGAGAAAACTAATATTTTGTTATCATCCTAAAGAGCACTGAAATCGCAACAAAGAGCACAAACTCTCAAAATCCTATGATTTTGTGCTCCAATGTGAGTGTTCTCCGGATATATCCACTGCCTTCAATATCTCGTCATTATTATTTCCATTGGAAGGATAGCTTCAGAGATTCACTGCCATCTGTCACCATTTGTCCTTTGGGAGGCATTGATAAAATCTTTGAAGGAATCTGTCAGAATAAAATGGATCCAACTGTTGCTGGTTCACTTCAAATCTGTCAGTATTTGTTGAGAATGACGTCATTGCTTCTCATTTAACAGAGAACTGACAGTTTCAAGTCAACACAGATGGTGCTTTGTTGGGAAATGCCTGCAGCGATTTCTGCTTCAATGATTCTTTGCTATTTCTCCTTCATTTTTTTCACTGTTTCTTTGCAAATCATCCATCCCTCTCTACTCACAATCTCTCACACACACTCACTCTCTCTTCTTCTCTCTCATCCACTCTCTCTATCACTCAATCTCTCACACACACTCTCTCTCTCTTATTCTCTCTCCTCCACTCAATCTCTTTCTCACTCTCTCTCACACACACTGTCTTTTTCTCTTCTTCTTTCTCCTTCTCTCTTTCTTTCTCCCTCTCCGGTCTCACAAGGTGTCAAACTATCAAAAGATAAACTGAAAAAAAGCTCCTCTGTCTCTGGATCACTCTCTCTATCTATCTATTTTTTCTCTCTCTCTCACTGTCTCTAGTCCACTGTGTCCATATATTTATCTCTATTCCTCACTCTCACTATCTATTTACCTCTATTCCTCTCACACTCTCTCTCTCTCACTCATTCTCTATCAGCAGGATTCTTTCATTTTTGTTCGTATTGTTTCCTGTACTCTCACCCACTCCCTCTTTCTCTCACACACACACACACACTCTCTCTCTCTTGTATTCTGTTTCAGCCGGATTCTTCCATTTTTCGTTCGTATTGGTATCTGAACTATCAGCTTTATAGACTTTGTCGCTTATTTGAAATTTTCGTCTGTTGTGAGAACGTGATAGGGCTTAGTGATGATTGAATTG
>NW_024094766.1:0-9004 GCF_014356525.2 Nilaparvata lugens
ATCGTGGAATTTAGTTACGGTTGAAATTCAATAGGCTTTTGTGCAACCGAGACAAAAATGAAGATTGTTTTGTCCTTAAAATCAAGGCAGGAGAGACAATTTATTTCATTGACTAAATACAAAAATATAGTCTGATGCAATGTCATCATCATTTATCAAACTATATAGAGTGAGTCGTATGTATGGGAACCCTTCAATAAATTGGAGACTGTTTTAGATATAATATTGTAACTTTCTGGATAAGTTATTGGTCACCTACACTACCTTTGGACGTACAATGAATTTCAACACTCATTCCCTCATTTCTTAAAATACTAAACTTCAATCAGCCGCCATTTTGGATACAATTATCATAGAACATTTTTGTCGATGCCATCTTTCTTGTTTTAAAAAGGCCTTTGAAATGATGTGCAACACTATGTGTGTTTATTTCAAAAATATTCGAGGGTTACAACCCCTAAGTCACCGCTTATGAGGAATTGGAATTCAGTTGTACGTCAAAAGGTAGAGTATTTGACCAATAACTTATTCTGAAAGTTACAGTATATATCTACAACAGTCTCCAATTTATGAAGGGTTCCGTAACATATGAGTCACTCTGGTTATATCATTCAACGATGGGAAATAGTATCATAAGAAAATTCTTTCTAATAAATTAGCAATTATATTTAGTTAAAGAAGAGAGCTAGAGATGTATGGCTCCACATCTTGAATGTTATATAGTCATGTATAAATTAATTAGTGTAATAATAATATTATCACTTATCATCCTATATTTCATCTTTGAAATCATCCACTATTACTGTAATGTTTCCAAATTGAGAGTATTAAACGAAACGCTTGCAGCCTATTAATCTGTTTATGTGTCATTCTAGTTCATGGGTATCCTCTTCATAGACATATCTCACTTGAGTACGATTTGATTATGTATTATCATTCCTAGTTCCGAGCATCCGCTTCATAAACAATTATTCCACTTGAGTACTAGAGTCAGTGACCGGTAACTTACAGTGAAAAAAAATGTTCTCAGGTGTTTTAAAGGAACAACTACTTCCACTCAGCCGGCCGAACTGAGTGTGACAGTCCCATTAGAAAATATGAGAATAATATTCCCTCTGTACCGAATACTTAGAGCCGTAGAATTAACTTTTTCCGTAGCTTTGACAAAATTGAAATTGGATTCTTTGTTGATTAATTGTTTAATTGTCTAATGGCTGTCCAAAGGTGCGTACAGATATACGCGCCCCAACCACTCCGCGCACGCTCCGCCCTCGTTCCGCCATCGCTCCGCAGTCGCACCGATCATGAACGTTATGGGAGATGTTAGTTCTTCTCTTGCTCCCTGGTCGATCATCAATCGCTCTGCTCGAGTGAAATTCGGTTGCGGAGAGAGCAAAAAATTCTGTACGCACCTTAACACATTAAGAACTATTAGAAGCGCTTCTAAAAATTAGAGATTAATTCAATTTCTAATGATAAGTAGAGATTTAATAGTGGTTTTTCATAAGAGGTGGTGACAGCAGTAGTAGTTCTAGTTGGGAAGCTTTTGTATTTATTTTTTTATTTATTTATTAATGCACTCACCAACAGTATTCAGCTATGATTTATTCTAATAAAATATTTCAGTTATTTATGCTAAGATAGATAGATAAAGACCTTATTTTTTACATTTTTGTAGAATTATATCACTACAATAGGCTACAAGATAAACATATTTCATTCTCTAATAACGTACAACACTGTATCGAAAAAGCAAATGAAATATCAACTCAAATTCGATTAGCTTAACCGAAGCCGTCTACCAGAGTTCAGTAGTTTCTACGAGTACTATCTAATGGTTTGCGTTTATTGCTAGTTTATTGCTAGGAAATCTGAAAAAAATTGTTACCGTAAATAGTAGCCCACCTACACTCAACTCATAGAAATTCAGGTATGTTAGAATAATTATTGTCATTTCCCATACAATATCATTACACATATTTATCAATTTTTTACTGGCATCGCTAGTGAATCGTTCAATATGGTTTGATAAAGTTTGTTTTGAAACAATTCTACATTTACCTTGAATATTGTAGTTGAGAATGGGGTTGAAAAGTTAGTTCAAAATTTGAAACGTTTGCCTAATGACTTGGGCATATGAGATAGCCTACTCTAAAAGCTGAAATGATTTATAATATTCATAGCTTACTCTTCATCTAAACTTATATAACATGGTCCGTTCTGATATGGATTCAACATTGACTTATTAAATAGTTTTCTAAATAATAATTCATTTATTTATTGGATAGAGCAAACAATATAATATAAAAGAAAAATAGGATGTAAAGAATAATAAATAGGATGTGACAAATTTCAAAAGTGGTGTCCCATCTGACCGATTCCCAAATGGTCGAAAAGTATACTTTCGCATTTGGTCGAATCTCATCTAGCCGATGAGATTCGATCATTTGTGACAAACTACAAACTTTTCTACCAAATGGGAATGGGTCATTTGGCATGCCAAACTGATAGGAACAACTCAAATCGAAAATTTTCACAAAGAAGTGAACAATATTGCCACTTTTGAAGTCATGATCCCTTCTCGTTTACCAAATTAGCTAACTTCAACCAGATTCTCTCACTAATGTACCATAGAAAAACTACTTAATGTACAAATGTATTTATAGTTTTACTCTGTGCTACTAGTATGTAGAAGGCATCTTGACTGACAGCAAACGTGTAGATAGATTGATAGATTAGAATGAGATGAAAAGTATGGTAGACGGGGAAAAGAAAGTTGGAATGGAAGAAGATGACGAAAAAAAGAGATGTGGATCTAGCTCTAGTAGATAAGGAGCAGAGAGATATCTCTATCTCGAGAGATAAGAGGTCAGCTCAATCTAATTATCAAGGGTTGAAGTTGATGAGTAGAACCGGAAAATGAAGAAGGAAAAGACAGGAGAAGGTGAAGAAGAAGAAGAAAAAAAAGACTGGAGGAGAAGAAGAAGAAGAATATGATGATGATGATGATGATGATGAAGGCAGAAGAAGAAGAAAAATACTGGAGGAGAAGAAGAAGAAGAAGAAGAAGAAGAATAAGAAGAAGAATATGACAGGAGGAAGAGGTGAAGAAGAAGAAGAAATAGACTGGAGGAGGAAAAGAAGAAGAAGAATTGGAAACAGAAGAGGAAGTGAATGAATGAGGAGAGAGGAGGGGAGGAGGAGAAGAAATCAGAGAAGAGGATTGGAGAAGAAGAAGAAGAAGAAGAAGAGAAGAAGAAGAAGAAGAAGAAGAAGAAGAAAGAAGAAGAAAGAAGAAGAAGAAGAAGAAGAAGAGAAGAAGAAGAAGAAGAAGAAGAAGAAGAAGAAGAAGGAGAAGAAGAAGAGAAGAAGAAGCAGGAGAAGAAGAAGAAGAATATGAAGAATTGGGAACAGAAGAGGAAGAAGAGGAAGTGGGTGAATGAGAAGGAAGAGGAGGTAGTGGAACAAGTGAGGAGGAGGAAGAAGAAGATGAAGAAGAAGAAGAAGAATCTTAAAGACGACCCGCAGTTGAATAAATAAAAGCAATGATGAATTAAGTTGTGTGTCTAGAGTCTGGCATCAGTTTGAGCAAAATAAAAGCAATTTATTTCAAAGAGAGTTCTAACTAGTCAGATTGTTCGACAGGTTGTCTGGTTATTTGGCTGTTGCCCAGATCTCCATTAGCAATTTGCTTGTGTTCAGTTTAACCATTGTTTGCTTTGGACATGGGCTCTCTTTCGCACTCTCTCTCTAAACTTTCTCTCACTCTCGCTGTCTCACTCTTCTTCGTCTCTCACACTCTCACACTATCTCTCATCAGTCACACAACACATATACTCCATTTATCTTTCTCTCTATTCCCCTTACAACCGATCACTTCCATTCCCTCTTTTTGTTTTGTTTCTCTTCTCTCTATCTCATTGAATACTCTTGTCCACTGTGACATAGAAATAGAAATAACCAGAATAATAATACACAATAAGCAAACACGTGCGTTTCCCGAACTCATTGTTAAAATGTGCAGCAATGTTATTTGAACACTACTTTGTTTGAAATTCAGTTCAAATTGCTGACATGCTGAAAAAGCTCTGACAGCCTTCTCCCGTCTGTGTTTTTCTTTCCATTAGTTCATTGCAATCGTCTAATGTATTTGTTCAAAGGTTTCAACAGATTTTATGTTAAGGCCAATGTACGATCTCAGGAAATTCATGACAAAATCACAGTCTCCTCCAATAGAATGCCATGCTCAACGAAAGACTAAGCTGAAAGATGTGCTTGAATGATCAAAATCTTCGTGTCAAGAAGTCCCATTTAGAAAATAGTAAAATCTCTTCTCAACGCTCTTAATATAATCATAGAGAACACAATAGCATAAGTAGATATCCCATGGTATGGGCGTTTAGTCGCAACTTTCACGTTATCTCAAGCCGATTACTGTTGTTATTGTTGGGGAGAGAGTGTATGAACGGCACAATATGAGAGACTACCTGTGACACACAGCTTCACGGGAAATAAGTACATGAACTATCGCTTGATATAACAGTAAAAGTTGCGACATAAATGCCCTATTCCATGGGATATCTACTTATGCTATTGTTTCTCTATGATATAATACATATAAAATTGTTGATTGTCCTATAATCTTGAAAGTAAGCCTATATAGTAGGCAGATACTCTCTGATAAGAGGAATGAAGGCATTGTACTGTTTTGATACAATCATGGAATCTTTTAATTGAAATATCTGAAAGTTCTCACATTGAGCCTAATTATTTCCTATTATTCTCTTTCTGATTCCTCCATACAATTTTCCATGATTTGAGGTCGTTCAGAGATAAAGACATAAAAATCTGGTGTGGCGCACTCACACAGCTTTCCTTGCCGTTATGAGAATTGATCACCTGACGCTAGTGTTCACGCGCATCTCAAGTCTACTATTCAAAGATTTGAGCAGCTGGTGACAGGGTAATAACGCTGGAGACACACGAGGTCTGCTGTCTCTTTATAGTGAATCATTTAATAGAATCAACAGTTGCCAACAGTCTGTTTTGCAATTTTATTGGATAATCACATTTTCTCAAATTTCGAGCTTATTCTCAATTTCAGGTGAAATGTTACTGAATATTACTTGTAGAGATTTTCATGCTCACTCGATTTTTTTGTTCAAATTGTATCTGAAGCCTGATAATGGGAATCTAAAATCAAACTTTGCATAGATTGGGCGGAGCTCCTGAAAGTTTTACAGATATGGACTGGTGGCAGTTGATAGAGCTTATCAATGACTATCTTATGTATGAATTTAATCAAAATCTTTGGAGCCGTTTTCGAGAACTCTGTGGAACTCTTGTCAGTCAATACGTCTTCTCCATCCATTATTAAATATTAGTAAATCATATTATATTATCCAGTATATGTTATTCATTATCAAAATTTGGAAATAGAATAGTTTTGGGCCATGCCTGCTGTTCTTTCCCGATCATATTTATATGATTTGTTATTCACAATGAATAAATGCATATATTATAATTTTGCTGCCATGATATAGCATTTATTCAATGATGAAATAAAAACACACATGTTTTCAATTCTACCGTCTTATTGGTACAGGACAATGGTTTCGTGATAACACACTACACAGGTCACGGTTTCACAAGTTGAAGTTGAAGTTAAAAGTCACTTTTTAACTTAGTTAGCTTGAAAAAGATCACATTTTCAAGCTGTCTAAAGTTAAAGTGAAGTTAAAAGTCACTTTTTAACTTTAGTTAGCTTGAAAAAGGTCACATTTTCAAGCTGACTAAAGTTAAAAGGTGACTTTCAACTTCAACTTTAACTTTAGACAGGTTGAAAATGATTGTGACCTGTGTGATCACGAACCATGGTCTGTACCAAATAAAATGTAGAATTTGACATAAATGTGTGTTTTTATTTCATTATGGAAATGTTCTACAACATTGACAGTGACTCAGTCGAATGACTCAGTTCAATATGATTGAAGTCAACAATAATTATCGTCCAATTCTTATACCAAAGTCCAATTTTGTTATACATAGAGAGTATATGTTTTCTACAATTTAAATAAATATTTTTGCAAAACATCTTCAAGTAAATAAAAGTACGATAAAATTGATATCATGCGGTATCAGTTTAGCTATCATTGTACGAGTGGGTAGCGATTTTTGGTTCGGAAATAATATAGCCCTCGGCAAAAAACCCTAAACGGATTAAAAGAAAGGGAGGTATTGGATCATGTTACGGCATCACTCGGGAGTCCGACAGCGAACAGCAACTGATTGATTTGGGCGTCTATTTGTTTTACAATTCTCCGCTTATTCCACTCAATCACTTCTGCTAGAGTTGAGTCACACTTGAGCAAATAGGAGCAGGAGGAGAAGGAGGAGGAGGAGGAGAAGGAGGAGGAGGAGGAGGAGGAGAAGGAGGAGGAGGAGGAGGAGGAGAAGGAGGAGGATGAGGAGGAGAAGAAAAAGGGGAAAATTATTTATTCATACATTTCATGTAACGCAAATCATGGATGATTACTGATTAGAAAGGGACCATCTACAGTCTTGGACACAAACTGTTCCTTTTCCAAATTTTGATTTTGCTAGAAGTACCTAGGTCCAAAAAGTAGGCTATGTTCCTTCACTTTATCAATTTCAGTCAAATTGGTGTTAGAAAATTTCAAATTGAATTGGATATTGAATCATATTTTCTTTATTTTATTTATTATATTAAGCGAGCAATTTATGTATTTTTATATCTGTTATTATGTTCAACGGATCTCGAAACGATTTTTACGAATTTGGAACATAGTAGGTTATGATAGAAAATTCGATTGCACTATGTCTCATCCTGGAAAATCGCTGAAGGACATTAAAAGGATAATTCATTCATCCTTGGAAAAACAGATGTCTGTATAATTTCGTCGTGTCGATAACAGAAGATGCGTGTGCCTGTGGTGGGAGATCAGCTGTGTAATCATTCATCAGCATACCGTATCTCGCGAGAAAATTATCTGGAAATTTTATCAAAATACTGTAATCGATTTGTTGACATGACATGGTTTATCACTCTAAATTAGAGTATATTAGAATATTCAAAGTTTATCATTATTTTACAGTTTTAAGTGATTAGTGAGTGTTATTTTGTTATTCAATTCAATTTGGTTTGTAAACAATCTAAACTAGTAGTTCTGTGAACAGTAGACCTTACGCAGTATTCTTATCCACAAGTACCTGATTGAAACTATAGACCTTATGGAAATACAGCAATAGACTGGCTTCTCCACACATCTGTGTAATCACTTGTCAGCTGATTTATGAAGAATAATAATTATTCTATAGTCTGATTTTTGACTCTAATATTGGCGTATGAAGGAAGCTCTTTTTCCTTTTATATTATCCTTGAAATGCAAAATTTCCAAAAACCCTTGTATATACGTCGACCCGCAATTAAAAAAGAACATACTGTCAAATTTCATGAAAATCTATTACCGCGTTTCGCCGTAAATGCGCAACATTTAAACATTAAGAGAAATTGCCAAACCTTCGACTTGAATCTTAGACCTCACTTTGCTCGGTCAATTAAAACTTTTCTGTTTTTAGAATTTTGACTCAAAATTGGACCTGATTCAGTGTATGGACCATAACCTACTTTTGGGACCCATTTATAGTGTTTAATCAAAATCGGAAGAAACAGTTTTGGCTGTGCCTGTTAGTCCTTCCCCATCATTTTGAAGAATTGGTGTTCTGTTTATCCATAAATAAAAAACGAGCGAAGCTCGGTGCCCGGATATTGATTACCTTGCACTAATTTACAATAAATGTCAATGTAGCTACTAGGCTATTATAGCTAAATCTAATATTCAGTGAATTTCACAAAGTATGAAGTGTTATCAATCTGAAAAAGGTGAAATACAATTTTAATTCTATAATATAATATTGTATGTAACTACACATTAACCGACGGAATTTCAACAGATTATTGTCGATTCTTGAACAATGATGTATACATAGATAATAAGGAAACAAATAATACTGTCGAATGGAATAATAAAAATAATAGTAGTACAATACACACACACACGATAAATGATAACTTTTCAAACACAAGATTTTCTGTTCTCATTCGGGAGAAGAAATATTGTAATGTAACTGCATTAACCCGACGGATTCAACAGATTATTGTCGATGATTCTTGAACAATGATGTATAATAGATGAATCAGGAAACAAATAATACTGTCGAATGGAATATAAAAATAATATATTGATATAATAGACACACAACGATAGATGATAACTTTTCAAACACACATTTTTCAGTTCTTCCATCGGAGAAGACCCAAAGAACTATGAGACGAATGTAAATAAAGAGAAAGAAAAGGAAGAAGACAAAACAATACAGGAGAAGTAGGAGATAGGAAATAATCTAGTAAAATTAGAGTCTATTTAGAAGTAGTCTAAATTTATACTGTATAAGAGAAATGAATAAAACAATCATAGATTGTGGATATAGATTGTATAGAGTCAGGAGGAACAGCATAAGATAAAAAAGGAAAGAGATGCAAGCAGAAACAAAAGATAAGAAGAGAACGAAGAAGAAGACGAATAAGAAGAAGAAGAAGAAGAAGAAGAAGAAGAAGAGAATGAAAAATAAGATGATTGCAAAGGAGCACCGCACGCTAGCAAAATAAACAAATCTTGCAGCTTCTGCTTTCCCCACTTCCCTGTTCGTCTAATGTGTTTACAATAGTATCGCTTTCACCCGGCCCCCCGGTTCATAACACACTAATCAATAATCATTGTGCCTTCCTGGTCCATACACTCGACAGATGAGTCAATAGACCAAATAGAATCATCACAGCCACGCACATCTCGAGTGCATCAATGAATGGAAGGGACCTTGTGCCTGCACTTTTTTAAAGATGCTAAAGAAGACAATTTTGAATAAAATTTAGAATTTAAAATAGGCCGACACATCTAGAAAATCCTAATAAGTAGTCTTTAAT
>NW_024094767.1:0-7913 GCF_014356525.2 Nilaparvata lugens
AGCCTGCAGCTGCGAAAGGATTTTCAGCAATTCTGAAACTGCTAAACAGGATTTCCGCGCTAATCTGATGACTGTGCGCCGGTTATTAAGGGCCAATCTGTGACTGCCCTTAAGGGTATGGGAATCACTCTCAATCGTCCGAAACGCTTTTAAATTAATAGTCAGTATGTCGACTATTATGAGAGGATAGAAAAGATTTTTCACAGACACAGTCTGTAGAAAAATATCGGGAAGACAACAGTCTGTCGTTGTCAGGGTAGGAAAGGATTTTTCCAGGATTTCCACAAGGAAAATATCGAGTCAGAGACTCCTAATTCAGGAAAAGATTTCAATAGACTTTTCCATGTAATTGCCAGTCTAAGTACTACCACAAGATCGATCTCTAATTTGCAACTGACATCACGGGAAAATTCGTGATTTTCCACAGGTAAAGCCAGTAAATAATATTTGCTATTAAAGGAGACAGGTTTCTAAGAATTTTAGAAAGGGTTCGCGGGTCTGAAAACCCGCGACTAGGACGATCTCGAATCTGGAACTGAGATCAGGAAGGATTTTAACACAGGAAGAATTAAGAGAAAGAAAGAGGAAGGATGCCGCAGTCTAGAAACTTCGGCAAGGAAGTCCTCAAGCTGTACCTGAGAGCTAGAAGGATTTTAGAATAGGGAAAGTGAAGAGAAAAAAGAGAAAGGACGTCGCAGTCTACCAACTTCGACAAGGACGAACTCAAGCTGTACCTGAGTTCTCTAGGAAATGATTGGAATTTTCCTACTTGGAATTACAGCAAGTCAGAAACTGCTAAGCGAATTTAAAATACTGGGCCACTCTATAGTATGAAAGCTAAGCAAGGAAAATTTACCATAAATGATAATAATCTCTCTACAAGGATAAAACTTAATCGAGAAAACTTTTCTCAAAAGGAACAGGGATTTTCCCACAAGAATAAAAATTAATTGAGAAAAACTATTCTTAAAAAGGACAGGGATTTCCCTACAAGAATAAAAACTCAACGGAGAAAAATTACTCTTTAAACTAAAGGCCACCTTACTACAGAGAAGGAAAAATATACGGACTACCAGTCCTGACATACAATTACCTGAAATGACGTGGATACTGATATGGAGAATAGCGAACCGATTCTCACTTCCCGTATTATAATTAAAAACGTCGTGAAGCGACAGAGTCGAGGCTTATAAATTAAGTACTCAAAAATAATCTGCTATAAGAGCCTAGCTAAATCTCCCACTCAACTATTTGTAGCACAAACTTGAGATCCCTTACAGGTTTCAAAACCAAGGATAACTCATTCACCCCCAGTGACACGAATCTAGGAAAAATAACCAACAAGAAAGAAAATCCCCCAGGAAGTTCTATCTTCAAATACAGTCGGCAATTCGACATACAATATTCCATTCACTAAAATACAGAATAGAATATTAACCCTCTAATACACCACTATTAGGAGCGCCGCTCGGAACGCAGCCATACACGAACCCGTTCACCGAACTACTGCTCTGTCCCAGGTCTTCTTGAAGCAGTACGGGGTCGCTGAAAATTAGGAGGCCGGGGGAAAAGAGCTTCCTGACCAATGAGAGTCTGAAAAGACGATCACGCCACTGGTCATGTGACAGGGTTTGACTCAGCTGCTCCTGATGTTAAGGGTGCAGCAAATGATGACAATGATAGTAATTGCTACACTAATTCAGGCCGGTAAACAATATTTCTATTCCAGAAATTTCATGAAGAACGATACCAACCCGACTCGGTAGCCGCTTATCGTTCTGATGACACGGATGCTGCTGATTCATAGGGATTGGCGACGATGGTGATAATGCATATACTCAACTACAAATCCAACAAAATATATCCAGCAGTCGATCCTATTCCTATTCTAAAATAAAATAAATTCGCTAATTTTACACTAGACGACGGCTCTCTATCCGTCACAAAAATTCACTTTGTGACACCCCACTCCTACTAAGGAGGGGGGGGGGTTGGCGATGAGAAGAAAATACAGCATCCGAGGTACCGGTTGACTCCGTGTTGAACCCATGATCACACACCCGAAGTACAGCACTCAAGAAAACAAGAAGGAAGTGAAAGAGAGAAGATAACAGGACGAATAAAGAGAGAAATGAAAGAAGAGTGTCAAGCTGAAAAGAAAATGAATAATTAGTGCAGTAGGTCAGGCTTCCCAAGCCACAAGATAAGCATGACCTAACGCTGAAAAAGAAACAACCTGTTGCTCCAACTATTATAACAGCAATTAGCAATAGACTTCGTCGTTCGTTATCTCCCGATAACATGATAACGACAGCCCCTAGCCGACAGCAACTGTATAATAATCTGAAAGAAAAGGAAAAGTAAAACGGCGCAGCACCTGTGAAGAATGGAAAGAAAAAGGAGAAAAAGATGAAAGATGGAAAGAGAACCATCCACCCCTCATATGGAACACATTAGAAATCTACCTAGTTCTGCTCCTACACTCGAGCACCTTGAAACGCACATGCGGCAACCCGCTCCACACATCAGAAATACTACCTATTTCTTTCGCTCTCCTCTCTCGGCTCCTGTACTGTTGACAGCTGGAATACAATGAATTGTTACCAAAATCATTCACCCCTGATCTCCTTATCACGGATCGGGTTTTCAATTCTCCTTTCCCACTAAATTCGCTACCGCTATGGCGATTTTCAATTGAATGAGCTACACTACAACCTGAGTTAGCTCTATTCAACTCGCCCTCCTCTATATGAGGAAATCGTGACAGTACATCCCGTACCACAACCTTATCCTGCCTATTCTTAATATTTAAAGCATTCCCCTGCTTCTCTATATTTCTAGGACAGGTATAAAGTTTAATAGATTCAACTCTTTTATGGAGTTTCACTTTTTTCCCGCTTACAGGAGCTTCTCAGAGATAGGTGAAAACTTTTCAAGTTTTCTTACAGGGGGTTTATCTACCTTCTCCATCCCGGAGACAACTGATAATTTTCCCTCATCATCGCTACTCCTTAAGCAAATACCATGAGGCTGTAACTCTATTACAGCTCTCATATCACGGAGATTTTTCAACCCTAAAACCATTCGCGAACTTATATTAGGTGTGATAGATACCTTCCAATTATAATTTTTCCCACAAATGATAACCGGTAAAATGGGCTCCCCCTCTACTCCAAGACGGTTAGCTACTTCAGAAGAGATAAATGTTTTATCTGTCGTCGTATCAATTAAAGCATTGAGATCCATTCCACCTACTCCCACATGGACATAAACCTCACCTTTATCGCTTACATTCTCCCGTCTCTCGCTAGCTACTGTAGCAACTTTCGAGATACAAGACTTAGACATCTCTTCACGCTCTAAGCTACATGTTACTCCATTATCTACTATACTAGGTTCCCACTCTACAATTCTATTACGCATTTGAATATTCATATTATGATGCTTCATAAATGACATACCCAATGACACATCGTGGTAAAGCCCCTCTACAACTACCAGTTGAAATGAAACTAAAATATTTTCTATTTTTAAGTTAGTTATAATTTTTGTGAAAACATTATTATACTTCCCATTAGTTAATATTTCATGATGACTACAATTTTCTTTTCTAACACACCCTACTTGCTCTAACACTTTAAGAGCTTTTCCACTAATACAGGATACCTCTACTCCCATATCTAACAGTGCAATAAATTTTTTCCCTGCAATTTCTACATCAATAAAAATGCGCTCATCCCCCAACTTTGACCTCGTACTTAAAACACGTGATGACTTCACTACAGCGATTCCTGATATCTTATTGGTTTGTGAGACACATTTACAATAATCAAAAATTCCTCTACACTTTTGACAACTAGAAATTTCGGGACAATTCGACTTCCAATGCCCTATCCTATTACAATTCCAACACTTAGGTTCTTGGATTTCTCCTACCTTATTTTCTCGCGTTTTCGGTGCGGCTTTAGACTGAAAATCACTCCGTTTTTGTTCTTCACTTTTCGTGCTTTTCAGAGATAACCTCCCGTTTCTCTCTTCGGCACAAATCGCCTCATACTCTCTGGTTACATCTAACAACTCATCTACATTTTTAACCCCTACACTACGAACATATAATTTATACCGTGGTAATAAATTTAAATACAATCTTTTAAGCATCCTATCCCCCTCATAACTACCTAACCGTCTCATTAGGTAAGCAAGGCTTCGGCATACTCATCAGCCGGTTCGCCCTCCCTCTGCTTCCTTGCAATGATCTGACTCTCAAGGTCGTTACTATAAGAATGAGGATAATAACGGAGTTTAAATGCCTCTACAAAATCAGCCCACGTCCTCCACTGGGAGCGACGATTCCGCATCCAAAGTAGGGCCCCTCACTCCATCAGCTCCGGCAGGGCTATAAGAGATTGCTCCCCAGAGATCCCATATGCGCCCTGAAGTTCCGCGAGCCTCTCAATGAAACTGGGAGCATCCGATACACCATCAAAATGTAAATTCCAACTTCTTACCTTGTCGCAGACTTCTCCCTGACTATACGTGCCTGAAGAGCGGGACAGTGCCGGCTCTGTACCTGGTTGAGAGGCAGCAGCGGTCCGGGATTGAAGGTGCTCGACCATCCTCCTCCTCAGCTCCTCCAAAGTCTCCGCTGCCGACAGGCCGAGACTCTCTAGGTAGCCGACCGCTTCCTCCTTATTCAGCCGATACACCCACGACACTCTGGGGTCGGCTTCGCGTTCCGCGAGGTCCTCCCGGCGGACAGCCTGTACGACTTCATCATCCTGATGAGTAGTCTCTTCTCCGTGTACACTCATCGCGGATTGGGATTCACTTAAACCCTCTTCGCGATTTTCTTGGGCACCAGACGTCTTAGCCCCACGATGGGAGACGTCAGTTTTATTAGCATGTCCTATTCCACCCTCTAGGTTTCCTAATAATTGCGAAGTATTGCTACAACGCGGACTAGCTACAGTCGGATATGGGTCGGGGTCAGTAGCCGTACTGACAGGTGGAGATACCGGACCTACACTTCTCCCTCTATCCTGATTCTTTACCCTCTGCTTCTTTCGCGAGATTTTTACTTTCAGGGGAAGAGTGTTTGCCCATGCCGTTGCTGGCCGATTCGGCCCTCGGCTTTGGAATACAGGGTGGGTGTTAATGGAGATTAAGATAACCCTATACAAGGAGACGGATCTGACTATCAGATCCCTACCAATAATTCTATTTATAAAGGTAGTACGCAATCTGAACCAACTGCGAATTGACGGCGAGCAAGCTGTACCTGCAAGCCCGGGATGTGGTTTTTCTATGGGGTTAAGGTGAGAGCTATGAGGTAAAGGTATGACGGAACTATGGAGTTATTAGTAGTATTCAAAGTATAATTAAATAGGGCACGGTATAGGGTGTAAGCTATAGAGAATAGGGTGCAGGGTATGAGGTATACGGTATAGGGTATAGGGAACAGAGAATCAATAATAAGATTTTTATTCTCTACAGCAAATAAATATCTGCTCAATAATCCGCAATCTGAGAATTGCGCTCTAGCTCTCAGCAAGCTGGACCTGCTAGCTAAATACAGTATATCAATTTCAATTATGTGGTAATTAAAGTTTAGAGGATAAGGTTTCGGGTGTCGGATTTCTGAATCGCGAGCCTGCAGCTGCGAAAGGATTTTCAGCAATTCTGAAACTGCTAAACAGGATTTCCGCGCTAATCTGATGACTGTGCGCCGGTTATTAAGGCCAATCTGTGACTGCCCTTAAGGGTATGGGAATCACTCTCAATCGTCCGAAACGCTTTTAAATTAATAGTCAGTATGTCGACTATTATGAGAGGATAGAAAAGATTTTTCACAGACACAGTCTGTAGAAAAATATCGGGAAGACAACAGTCTGTCGTTGTCAGGGTAGGAAAGGATTTTTCCAGGATTTCCACAAGGAAAATATCGAGTCAGAGACTCCTAATTCAGGAAAAGATTTCAATAGACTTTTCCACGTAATTGCCAGTCTAAGTACTACCACAAGATCGATCTCTAATTTGCAACTGAGATCACGGGAAAATTCGTGAATTTTCCACAGGTAAAGCCAGTAAATAATATTTGCTATTAAAGGAGACAGGTTTCTAAGAATTTTAGAAAGGGTTTGCGGGTCTGAAAACCCGCGACTAGGACGATCTCGAATCTGGAACTGAGATCAGGAAGGATTTTAACACAGGAAGAATTAAGAGAAAGAAAGAGGAAGGATGCCGCAGTCTAGAAACTTTGGCGAGGAAGTCCTCAAGCTGTACCTGAGAGCTAGAAGGATTTTAGAATAGGGAAAGTGAAGAGAAAGAAAGAGAAAGGACGTCGCAGTCTACCAACTTCGACAAGGACGAACTCAAGCTGTACCTGAGTTCTCTAGGAAATGATTGGAATTTTCCTACTTGGAATTACAGCAAGTCAGAAACTGCTAAGCGAATTTAAAATACTGGGCCACTCTATAGTATGAAAGCTAAGCAAGGAAAATTTACCATAAATGATAATAATCTCTCTACAAGGATAAAACTTAATCGAGAAAACTTTTCTCAAAAGGAACAGGGATTTTCCCACAAGAATAAAAATTAATTGAGAAAAACTATTCTTAAAAAGGACAGGGATTTCCCTACAAGAATAAAAACTCAATGGAGAAAAATTACTCTTTAAACTAAAGGCCACCTTACTACAGAGAAGGAAAAATATACGGACTACCAGTCCTGACATACAATTACCTGAAATGACGTGGATACTGATATGGAGAATAGCGAACCGATTCTCACTTCCCGTATTATAATTAAAAACGTCGTGAAGCGACAGAGTCGAGGCTTATAAATTAAGTACTCAAAATAATCTGCTATAAGAGCCTAGCTAAATCTCCCACTCAACTATTTGTAGCACAAACTTGAGATCCCTTACAGGTTTCAAAACCAAGGATAACTCGTTCACCCCCAGTGACACGAATCTAGGAAAAATAACCACAAGAAAGAAAATCCCCCAGGAAGTTCTATCTTCAAATACAGTCGGCAATTCGACATACAATATTCCATTCACTAAAATACAGAATAGAATATTAACCCTCTAATACACCACTATTAGGAGCGCCGCTCGGAACGCAGCCGTACACGAACCCGTTCACCGAACTACTGCTCTGTCCCAGGTCTTCTTGAAGCAGTACGGGGTCGCTGAAAATTAGGAGGCCGGGGGAAAAGAGCTTGCTGACCAATGGGAGTCTGAAAAGACGATCACGCCACTGGTCATGTGACAGGGTTTGACTCAGCTGCTCCTGATGTTAAGGGTGCAGCAAATGATGACAATGATAGTGATTGCTACACTTATTCAGGCCGGTAAACAATATTTCTATTCCAGAAATTTCATGAAGAACGATACCAACCCGACTCGGTAGCCGCTTATCGTTCTGATGATACGGATGCTGCTAATTCATAGGGATTGGCGACGATGGTGATAATGCATATACTCAACTACAAATCCATCAAAATATATCCGGCAGTCGATCCTATTCCTATTCTAAAATAAATAAATTCGCTAATTTTACACTAGACGACGGCTCTCTATCCGTCACAAAAATTCACTTTGTGACAAAGTGAAGTTGGCTATGAACAACAATGAATTCCTAACCTGAAAGATAAAAACAATAGATTAGGGCAGTATTGAAATACAAAGTAGGTGATACAAAATACTTAGCTGCAGAACATAATGCAAGAGCCAAGGTCCCGGTTTGGTCTAGGGCCTTCAAAGACAGTATGAGCTTCCAATTTAGCTCGAATAGGCCAGAGTCAAGGTACTGGTTTGGTCTAGGGCCTTCAAAGACAGCGTGAGCTTCCAATAGCTCAAATGGAAAACATCAGGGGAGAAACAAGATTCCAACTTGTTTGAAATTAAGGTT
>NW_024094768.1:0-9020 GCF_014356525.2 Nilaparvata lugens
AACAGTTTTTGGCTTTGAGCCTGTTGTTCCTTTCCCAATCATTCATAATTGAGAATGATGTTGTATATATCAATGTATAAATAATTATGGTCATACAATAAATTTCGTGAATTCCAAACAAATAGCCAGCATTCGAGATTATCAAGTCAGGATTGTAAGAGAGGCGTTGGAAATCGAAATCGAGGCTCTCTAAATAAAAGAGACGACAGCCTCAACGTGTCTCCCTTACGGTATACTAGTAGTTCTGTGAACAGTAAACCTCACGCAGTATTCTCATCCACAAGTACCTGATTGAAACTATAGACCTTATGGAAATACAGCAATAGACTGGCTTCTCCACACATCTGTGTAATCACTTGACAGCTGATTTATGATGAATAATTCTATAGTCTGATTTTACTTTCCTTGCCCTATTACCATAGGTAAGGAATTATGCTTTCCGAAAAAAATAAAGGTACCCCAATTTCTATATTTCTATAACGTTTCAAGGTCCCCTGAGTCCAAAAACTGGTTTTTGGTATTGGTCTGTATGTGTGTGTGTGTGTGTTGTGTGTGTGTTCTCCTATAGGATCTGACACGAACAATTTCGATGAAATGCAATTCAAGATGGCGGCTAAAATGGCGAAAATGCTGTCAAAACAGGGGTTTTTTTGCGATTTTCTCGAAAAATGGCTCCAACGACTTGATCAAATTCATACCCGAAATAGTCATTGTGATAAGCTATATCAACTGCCACAATCCCATATCTGTAAAAATTTCAGAAGCTCCGCCCAATCTATGCAAAGTTTGATTTTAGATTTCCAATTATCAGGTCCCAGATATATTTAAACGGAAAATTTCGATTGGAAAAGATTCAGCATGAAAATCTCTTCAATAATGTCCAGTAACATTTTCACCAAAAATGAAAATAGTTTTGAAATTTGAGAAAATGTGATAATTAAATTGCAACTGTTGGCAACTGTTGATTCTATAAATCATCACTATGAATAGATAGCAATCTCGTGTGTCTCCAGCGTTATTGTCCTGTCACCAGCTGGCTCAGATCTTTGTTTATAAGTCCACTTGAGATGCGCGGTAACACTAGCGTCAGGTGATCAATTTTCATAACGGCAAGGAAAGTTGTGTGAGTGCTCCACACCAGATTTTTTCATTTAATACGGTATAAATGTTTAAATTTGAGTACGATACTAACTTATTTGGTTATAGAATTTATGAATTGTTTTGTTGTATGATTTATTAATGATACCGTAGGTGATTAGCAATTAACTAATCATTGAATCAAGTGTCAGTGCAATATTGTGTCAAGCCTTTTCAAACATCATTCAATTATCCATATACAGTATAAATAAGAAAGCTTTCTCGAAATACTCAAAACAGTCACAGTGAATATGATATCGGACAAAATTACCAAACTCCATCACAAACAAAAATGATTAATAATTACAAAAACGAAAAATAGTACTCACCTAAATTCACAAGACGAAATTCTATTGCAACGTTGCAATCCCTGAAACAAAAGAAAATAATCATTGCAGACTAATTTTGCCAATGAACAATACAATAACTAAGTTAATCCCTAAACGGTTTCAAGTAACCCATTCATTCTAATCAAATCGAGGGCCATTCAATAAGCAACCAGACAAATTACCAATTTTCAAAAATCTGGTGTGGCGCACTCACACAACTTTCCTTGCCGTTATGAAAATTTATCACCAGACGCTAGTGTTCACGAGCATCTCAAGTCTACTATACAATGTTCTGACCCAGCTGCTGACAGGACAATAACGCTAAAGACACACGAGGTCTGTTATCTCTTCATAGTGAATGATTTGATAAAATCAACAGTTGCCAACAGTTTGCAATTGAATAATCTCATTTTCTCGAATTTCGAGCTTATTTTCAATTTTAGGTGAAAATGTTACTGAACATTAATTGTGGAGATTTTCATGCTTAATCTTTTCCACTTGAAATGTTCTGTTTAAATTGAATCCGAAGCCTTATAATTGGGAATCTAAAATCAAACTTTGCTTAGATGGAGCGGAGCTCCTGAAATGTTTACAGATATGGGACTTGTGGCAGTTGATAGAGCTTATCAATGACTTTTTTAGGTATACATTTGATCAAAATCGTTGGAGCCGTTTTCGAGAAAATCGCGAAAAACCCTATTTTTTACAACATTTTCACCATCATCTTGAATTGCATTTCATCGAAATTGTTCGTGTCAGATCCTTATAGGAGAAGGACCTTAAGTTCCAAATTTCAAGTCATTCCGTTAATTGGGAGACGAGATATCGTGTACACAGACGCACATACACTCATATACACACACACAAACACACATACAGACCAATACCCAAAAACCACTTTTTTGGATCCAGGGGACCTTGAAACGTATAGAAATTGGGGTACCCTAATTTTTTTCGGAAAGAAATACTTTCCTTACCTATGGAAATAGGGCAAGGAAAGTAAAAAACGACTAAGGGGGCGGTTTCCGAGCTCGGGATTTAGTTCTGGAAGTGACTTTAAACTCTACAGTCAGAAAATTGGCTTTCCGAGTCAGAGCGTTAACGTAGTCGAGGACTCAAACAGACCCTGGAGTTTAGAGATCACGTTAGACCCTGGAGTTTATAATTTCGCTTTCTGAATGAAGGACTATTTATAAGTTCAGTACTTGAATTAGATTCTCGCCTCTTTCCGAAACGAGGATTTATCAAAAATAGTTGAGTCCAGGACTTAGAACAGCGTGATTTTAAACCTTCGACTGGGGTAGGGTTTAAATTTAAGTTCTAGACTTAACCGAGCAAACACTATTCAGTTATTGTTTTGGAGTAGATGAATAGCCAAAAAAATGTCATGAAATACCTAAATTATCTGAATTAATCCATCTAAATTCATAATTTATAGCTTGCAAGTTGATTTTGGAATAGAGTTCTTCATAATATAATGCGTAAAAACTAACCTCATCTTACGACTGTGACATAACCTAAAAAAGTTCAAGAAAAATAATACAAGGATTGCCTTGGAATTTAATCTCCCAATGTAAATATTATTAATCAATGCCATATTCAACTTATTATTAATATATAACAATAAAAATTATTATTCTAAAACAAATACGTATTCCAATCAATAGGTAGCATACTAAAATTTTTATTCCAAAATCAATGACAAATAATAGCATAACGTAGAATGAAATGTTTATTTTTTTATTCATGTTTCAAAGTTAGGTTTTGCTTTGAATTTTATAGACCACTACCCCATAAAAAGAAATTGAACGTATTTTGACAAAATATTGTTACAAACAAAGACCTTGACGATGCATAGACTCACATGCAGCGCTAGTGTCGTACTTGGAATTGAAATCCGCCATTGAGGGGGCAACCCATAGTTATTACATCCAATGCCACCAATGCCTTTGTGATCTATAGTATTACAATATTATTTATATAATATCTCGTGCTAAAAACACCAATGGCGGCCTTCAATTTCAAGTAAGAGCTATCATTGGGAGGCATAGGCAATGTGGGTCTATATCTCTTTATGGTCTTTGGTTACAAAATAGTTTGGAGAGCATTTGAATTATCCCGCTGCAATCAGCTGTTTTCGTTTTGCTATAATGCCAACAAAACAACAGCAAAATATTGCGAATTTCCCTCATGTTTACTACGTTAAAGTCCTGGGGCCTGTTTCATAAACGTTACAAGTCCTGTAATACAGGAGAATCACTATTCCAATTACATGCTCAATATAGCCGATAAAATCAGCTGTTCCTGTATTACAGGACTTCTAAGTTTTTATTAAACAGGGGCCTGGACTTAAATTTTAAGTGGAGAGCTTGATAGACCCGGGAGTTTAGAACATAAACCAGTGACTCAGAAAGTTGATTTAGACCCGAGAGCTTATTTTAGTTCTGGACTCCAGAACTAATTCCAGAACTTATAGATTCCGATCTCGGAAACCGGCCCTAATAGAAAATCTATCAATATTAACAGAGCTTGAATAGTAATATGAGATTCTTGATGTACCTTTTTTGTGAGATTTGGGATGATAGGAACGATCCTAAAACAAATTTGGGAGGAAAATCTGTTAAGAAACTTTACTGTACATCTGAGGCAAGAAACGAATTCATCACTGACAAATCTGTCAAATAACAGCCAAGAATCTTATCCAGGAAACATGCTATCAGTTTTTAATCTACAATTTTGAAAAGCACCAATTCTTGTAGAACATCAACTATCTTGTAAAATGTACAATTTTCCATGAAATGATTGCCAATTCAAATTGTCTGTTATCTTGCGATTACTGTAACTACTTTCAAATACCTTCCCGTTTCAAACGCAATAGTAACTTCAAAATTACTCTTCTACCAGACTGAACATTTTCCATGAAATTCAAATTGTCTGTCATCTTGCGATTGCTGTAACTACTTTCAAATATCTTCCTGTTTCAAACGCAATAGTACTTCAAATATACTCTTCTACCAGACTGAACATTTTCCATGAAATTCAAATTGTCTGTCATCTTGCGATTGCTGTAACTACTTTCAAATATCTTCCTGTTTCAAACGCAATAGTAGCTTCAAATATACTCTTCTACCAGACTGAACATTTTCCATGAAATTCAAATTGTCTGTCATCTTGCGATTGCTGTAACTACTTTCATATACCTTCCCGTTTCAAACGCAATAGTAACTTCAAAAATACTCTTCTACCAGACTGTACATTTTCCATGAAATTCAAATTGTCTGTCATCTTGCGATTGCTGTAACTACTTTCAAATATCTTCCTGTTTCAAACGCAATAGTAGCTTCAAATATACTCTTCTACCAGACTGTACATTTTCCATGAAATTCAAATTGTCTGTCATCTTGCGATTGCTGTAACTACTTTCAAATATCTTCCTGTTTCAAACGCAATAGTAGCTTCAAATATACTCTCTACCAGACTGAACATTTTCCATGAAATTCAAATTGTCTGTCATCTTGCGATTGCTGTAACTACTTTCAAATATCTTCCTGTTTCAAACGCAATAGTAACTTCAAACATACTCTTCTACCAGACTGTACATTTTCCATGAAATTCAAATTGTCTGTCATCTTGCGATTACTGTAACTACTTTCAAATACCTTCCTGTTTCAAACGCAATAGTAGCTTCAAATATACTCTTCTACCAGACTGAACATTTTCCATGAAATTCAAATTGTCTGTCATCTTGCGATTGCTGTAACTACTTTCAAATACCTTCCTGTTTCAAACGCTATAGTAACTTCAAATATACTCTTCTACCCGACTGAACATTTTCCATGAAATTCAAATTGTCTGTCATCTTGCGATTGCTGTAACTACTTTCAAATACCTTCCTGTTTCAAACGCTATAGTAACTTCAAACATACTCTTCTACCAGACTGTACATTTTCCATGAAATTCAAATTGTCTGTCATCTTGCGATTACTGTAACTACTTTCAAATACCTTCCTGTTTCAACGCTATAGTAACTTCAAATATACTCTTCTACCCGACTGAACATTTTCCATGAAATTCAAATTGTCTGTCATCTTGCGATTGCTGTAACTACTTTCAAATACCTTCCTGTTTCAAACGCTATAGTAACTTCAAACATACTCTTCTACCAGACTGTACATTTTCCATGAAATTCAAATTGTCTGTCATCTTGCGATTACTGTAACTACTTTCAAATACCTTCCTGTTTCAAACGCAATAGTAGCTTCAAATATACTCTTCTACCAGACTGAACATTTTCCATGAAATCAAATTGTCTGTCATCTTGCGATTGCTGTAACTACTTTCAATACCTTCCTGTTTCAAACGCTATAGTAACTTCAAATATACTCTTCTACCAGACTGTACATTTTCCATCAAATGATTTCCACTTCAGTATGCCTGCCATCTTGCAATTACTGTACCTGCTTTCAAAGACTACCTTCTTCATAGTCTCTATAAATGTCTTTTGCATACATATGTCTTTATAGTCTATTCATTTATAGTATGAAACTGCAGATTTCAAATCTACAATTTTCAAACTCACAAATTCAAACTTCTCTTTCTGAACTCAAGTCTTGGAAAGCTCCAATTACTTCATCTATCTTCACAATTATATTTTTCATGAAATGGTTTTCAAACGCCTGTCATCTAGTCTTCCAACACTTCATCCTTCAATGACCCGGTTGCACAGAAGCCGGTTAAATTTTAACCATGATTAACTTCACGAGAACCAATCAGAGAAGGCGTTGCTGAAAAGACTGCTCCTCTGATTGGTTCTCGTGGAATTAATCACGGTTAAATTTTAACCGGCTTTTGTGCAACCGGCACTATTTCTATTTCAAATTAACAATTTTCAAACACACCACCATCAACTTCTAATCTCTATTCCAGTTTTGAAAAGCACCAACCCAAAACCCCAAACCTCTACCACTGTTTTGGAACGCACAGTAGTTGTGTTGTTTGTTGTGTGTGCTTTTGAAACAATTTCCAATTTTCTGAATTTGTTCCTCAAAATTCACAATTTTTCTCAATTCTGTTTCAGAAGAATTGAATTATCGTACATGCCTACAGGTGTACAGAAACGGTACTCGGCCTTACGATCGATACAGGAATCTACGCTCGTTTACAAGTAATTTGCATAAATTTTGAAAATTTCTAGACTAAATTTCGAAAAACCACTGAAGCAAACTCAACATCAGACCTATAAAATTGAAACAAAAATGAATTTGGAAAAAATAGCACAAGAACTAACTTATTATCTTATCAACTAATGTTATTAAATCAGTGTCAAGAGGGCCGGCTGCGCCCTAACTTCGCCCTCCTAGGTTTTTAATAAAGGCAGCTAATCAATCAATCAATCAATCATCAATTGTATCGTAAATAAATAAAATAAACACCAGAAAATATAAATTACACCATTCCATACTGAAGGTAAAGCGAGATAACTGTAATTTGTCATAATTATTTGAATTGGAAGAATCTATGTTCATCCATAAGAAACGCTGTCAGGTATACGTGAACTAAGCGC
This sequence comes from Nilaparvata lugens, assembly GCF_014356525.2. NCBI lineage: Eukaryota > Metazoa > Arthropoda > Insecta > Hemiptera > Delphacidae > Nilaparvata > Nilaparvata lugens. Next base: position 7,030 of record NW_024094768.1, read on the forward strand.
CTTCAAGCTACTCTATAGGCAACCCGCATTACATGTTCTACCAAGTGAGCTGGAGGTCATTGACCTTCTGGTGTGGCGCTCTCACCACAACTTCCTTGCCGTTATGAAAGAAATTGATCACCTGACGCTAGTGTTCCTGCGCATCTCAAGTCTACTATTCAGAGATCTAAGCCAGCTGGTGACAGGACAATAACGCTGGAGACACATGAGGTCTGCTATCACTTCATAGAGAATGATTTAATAGAATCAACAGTTGCCAACAGTTTGCAATTAAATAATCACATTTTCTCGAATTTCGAGCTTGTTTCCATTTTTAGGTGAAAATGTTACTGAACATCAATTGTAGAGAATTTCATGCTCAATCCTTTCCACTTGAAATGTTTTGTTTAAATTGTATCTGAAGCCTGATAATTGAGAATCTAAAATCAAACTTTGCATAGATGGGGCGGAGCTCCTGAAATATTTAGTTATGGGACTTGTGGCAGTTGATAGAGCTAGGTATAAATTCTAGGTATAAATTTGATCAAAATCGTTGAAGCCGTTTTCGAGAAAATCGCGAAAACCCCTGTCTTTGACAACATTTTAGCCAACATTTTGAATTGCATTTAATCGAAATTGTTCGTGTCGGATCCTTATATTTGTAAGGACCTTAAGTTCCAATTTTCAAGTCATTATGTTAATTGGGAGATGACATATCGTGTACACAGAGACACATACACTCATACACACACACACACACACACACACACATACAGACCAATACCCAAAAACCACTTTTTTTGGACTTAGGGACCTTGAACGTATAGAAATTTAGAAATTGGGGTACCTTATTTTTTCGGAAAGCAATACTTTCCTCACCTATGGTAATAGGGCAAGGAAAGTAGAAAAAAGCTAGTGGAGAGGGTCTTGTTGCCTCAACTTCGCCCACAACACTTGTGATAAATTCTAAGAGTAAAAATAAAATCATTAATTTATCTATCTTTCTACAGAAATACAGATATATCTGATATACTGTACTGTAAAGTACAATTCAATACAGATATACAATAACATCTAAAACATAGTGCCGCATTAGTAATAGGATTACACCAGTTTTCCATCTCGAATTCATAATAATAACTAAACAGAACAATATTTATTATTCTTTCAATTTGATGATAATTTTGAAAACTTTCAACTAAACTTCTCGAAACTTTAGTAACACATGCAGCAGTGCAAGAGATAGACGGATAGACAAGTTTCAAACTTTACAGAGAAAGTTTATTCAAGAATTATTGGAGAATTGAAAGAGTAGGACCAGATGAACAGGGGAGAGATGGGGAAAGAGGAGAAGGAGAAGGAGGAAGGAGCGAGGAAAAGGGAAAGAAGCAGTGAGAAGAATAGTAAAGAAGTTAAAGAAGGAACATGGAGAAGAAGAGGAAGAAGAAGAGGGGAAGAAGAAGCAAGAAGAAGAGGGACAAAAAGAGTAAGAGGAGGGAGAAGAAAGAGTAGTAAGAAAGAAGAAGAAGAAGACGACGACGAAGAAGAAGACGAAGAATAAAAAGTAGAAGAAGAAGTGACAGAAGCTAGAGATGGAGAGAGAAGATGAAGAAGATGAGGAGGAAGAAGAAGGAAGAAAGGAACGTTAAAGAGGAAAAGTAGAAGAATCTCCAAAATAAAGGAGAAGAAGAAGCAGCGACAAGGGGGTAGAAGAAGAAGAAGAAGAAGAAGAAGAAAGAAGAAGAAGAAGAAGAAGAAGAAGAAGAAGAAGAAGATGACGAAGAAGAATCTCCAAAATAAAGGGGAAGAAGATGCGAGGAAAAGAAGATAATGAAGAAGTAGCAAGAAGAAGAAGAGGAAGAAGAAGAGGAAGAAGGAGAAGAAGCAAGAAGAATAGGGACAAAAAGAAGAAAGAGGAGAAAGAACAAGAAAAAAAAAGAAGTAGAAGAAGTGAGAGAAGCTAATAGTGGAGAGAGAAGAATTGAGAGCTTATAATCATTGAGTTGGGTTAT
>NW_024094769.1:0-9048 GCF_014356525.2 Nilaparvata lugens
ATCATTGAGTTGGGTTATAAGTATATAACTATAGTGGGTAGATTTGAATCATAACGTAATCAAAAACATAACTATAATGATTGCAAAGATGCGGTGAATTTTCACTTTCGAAAGGTGGCTTCTTAAGAAGGAGAGGCATGATCAAATTGAATAAGGTAAGTGCAAAAAATGGTAATTGACGTCTGGTTATGTGGTCGCATTATTTCTGAGGAAATATTACCGACAAATACGTTTTTCTACCATGTTACGTGTTGGGGACTTGGGGAATAAGTATGATGCATGTTATCGTAAGAATTATAATTGAGTAGGCATGAACGTGCACTAACAAATGTGCGGGAAGTGCAAATTTTCTGGGGTTTGTTCACAGTAAAGCCCCGCACACACACATTGATTTGTGTTCGTATGATATTTTGCCGTCCTTATGAATTCTATCAGATTAAACGGAGCTTGACACACATCATCTGTTTGAAATCATCTGCTTGATCTAGTTGGAATTATAAGGACGGCAAAATAACGTACGAACTAAAATCGATGTGTGTGTGCAAGGGTAACATTTACAACTTACACGATCAGGTTCTGAACTTACAAGCTCGAATCTACAAAATGCATGTCATCTACATAATAAGAGGGAGTAGGGTTGTGTTTGTTCGTGTGTTCGTTTGTTCGTGTGTTCGTTTGTTCGTTTGTTCGCATCAAAACATGTCAACTTGTGGATTGCATACCGGAAAAACGGGAATGATTTAGATCTCCAAATTTTGCCCATGGATTCTAAAAATATCAATCTCGTGCAACTGGAAGCCCAAATTTTAATTCTCCTTCTAGATTTTTCAGAATAATTGTTTAATTTTCATTAATGGTACATTCGATTTCATTAAAAAATCACCAAATCATATGGTCGAAATTAAAAAAGGAACATCTGTTTCTAAATTGCTCTCTACCTGAAAAACATAGTTTTGAAACTTCGTTTTCTTGATGCAATCAATGTTTAGGCTTACACGTGACATGGATTATTAATTTTTCAGCTAGAACAATTTTTGAACAAATGCTAAATGAACGTCTACAGTTTCATCAATGCTGTATCGGCAATATGAAAACGCATGCAGTTAATATTTCTTTCAATGAAGTGTTATTATTTACATAAAGAAATTATATTCTTCTATTTTTATTTAATTAAAATTTCAAAATATTCGAGCCCTGATAGAAGACTGACTCACTGCTGTACATAGGTATTTTGAATTCTTATAATTTCATTACGTTAAGTTTTAAGAAGACCCTTGCGAAGCACGGGTTTCCTGCTAGTATTCCTATAAAATAGTTCAAATTTTCACAATGAGAAGAATATATTATTATATAATGTGATACTAGAGATCGGAAAATGGAAGATTACCGTTTCTAGTCTATATAAAATAGAAACGGTGATATTATAGTTTTCTATTTTATAGTGTTCCTATTTCTTTCTTTATCTCTATGACGAGACTGGACCGCCAAAAACAATGGATAGACAGGTAGAAGTTCTACTGACCCTTCAATGGTCGCCTATTGTTATCAAATTTATAAGAAATTATGACATGATTGTCTGGAGTGACACTATTTTACTTTCTGGTATAGGGGCAATATATGAGAATGACAAATGAAAAATTATTGCTTTTTCTACTATTGGTGCCGGTTGCACAACAGCCGGTTAAATTTTAACCGTGATTAATTCCACGAGAACCAATCAGAGAAGCCGTCTTTTCAATAACGCCTTCTCTGATTGGTTCTCGTGGGATTAATCACGGTTAAAATTTAACCGGCAGTTGTGCAACCGAGCCTAGGTCAACTTAGATTCATAATTTTTTTCAATTTTAATAGGTTCACATTACTTGAGATTTTTACACTTTGGTTCAAATTAATGTTTCTATCCTTGTCTATCATTCAACAAAGCAGATAGTGCTATCCTTTTCCAGGTCCGCAAAGTTGCTAGAACGTTTTTCAACAATGTAGAAATATAATTAATTGTCAGAATATTTAAACTCGATCAAAACATCTATGAACCAGGAATTAAATTTTCTTGTCAAATGGAATATGATTCATAATCATTATTGTTATATCACGCACGATTCAATCACACGTTAGGTAACGTATCTTCTGGTTAGGTGAAAAGTGAAAAACGTCTTTTTCTTGAAGTGAATTAGGTGCCTCATTCCTCCGTTCATGAAGTTACAGTCATGTATGGAAGAGTCTAATCTATATCTTGAAAGATTAGAGGAATATTTAGAGGAAGACAAGGAGAGTTTTGATCTTAATCTAAGATCTATGAGATCTTGATCTTATAATACACCTAAAAATACAGTTTCATTCTTGAGTTACTGTTTCTTCAGCTCAACTTGCTGTGATCGTGGACCTCACTGATCTATCACTGATCTATATAGACGGTTTTAAAAGAAGATCCGTTTAGCATCAAAGCAACGGTGACCTGATGTGTCAGTGGCAAGGCAGAGAATCGGCAATGCTGTTCACCTATCTTTCTCCACTACCTGGACCTCATCATAGATTCTACTGATCTACAGAGACAGTTTCAAGATGCTATCAGTCTAAAATCAAAGCAACGGTGACCTGATGTGTCAGTGGCAAGGCAGAGAATCGGCAATGCTGTTCACCTATCTTTCTCCACTACCATTATAACGTGGACCTCACCATAGATTCTACTGATCTACAGAGACAGTTTCAAGATGCTATCAGTCTAGAATCAAAGCAACGGTGACCAGCTACTGTAAAAAAGAAAATTCACTAAAGAAAAGGAAAGTGTCCATAGTGAGATTTCCCCCAAACTTTCAGCATTAGATGAATTGGAAGCTTTGTTGTTGTATTCATAAGGAGTCCTGCCATTTGAAGTGAAACGGAACGGTTTTTGTCCGATTTATCAGGTGTGATTGATCGGATTAGAGGGATGCGCCGTTAATCCGACAAGCACGATCGATAGACGCGATAATCGATACTCCGTTAAATCGATATTTATGGATCGACAATTTTGTCGCCAGGGTAGCGGAGTATTACGGTGTTGAGAAAGTAGAGAGAGGAAAGATTTTTCTCTCAGAACTTGACTTTTCGATAAAAATTTACTAATGTGAGGTCTATGTTATAATGGCAGTATTTGATTAACATTGGTGTTGCTATCATTGTCTATCATATGACAAAGCAGATAGCTCTCTCCTTTTGTAGCTCTGCAACGTTGTCAAATCGTATTTCAACAATGTGGAAATATAATTGATTAACAAAATATTCCATTTCAATTATGAATTTTCATTATTCAATCATCAAAAATATATTTTCTTGACAGATTGAATCTAACTGAATATTTTAAACAAAAATGAACAGTTGATATATCTGTATCAGCTCTTCTATAATATAGGAGGCAGTAGCAAGACAGAGAATCAGCAACACTGTTCTCCTATTTTTCCCCACTGCCATAATAACTACGTGAACACCTCTATAATAGGCACTCCTAATACGTTTTCAAAAGCTTTATAATGATTTCAAATTTACTTCAGATTTACTGGAGTCAAGAGTTTCATAAAGCTTGATAACTCCCATCACTCAAACAATTAATTCAAATTCATTTCCTCTTCAATTTGATACAAGCATGTTTAAATAATGCTTCAATGAAAATTGCAAGGGGATTTTACGGAGTCATAGTTATTATAGAAAGCCTTCTAAAGTATATCCTCTCTCTTAGTTTAAATAACGAAATTAAAGTTTTGGTAGAGAGTTAGTGGGGAGGATATTTTTAATATTCTTTCCGAAGAATGGACATTGATATGTCCAAAGCTCCGCCAATTTATGTAGATGCATAACAATATGATTATTATCTATAGTTATTATATTACAAATTGCTTTTTTCATATCATATACAGTTCATAATTATTTTCTCATTCTATATTATGTAAATTCATCTATAATATTGCTGTATTGTAAGCTATTGTATATAAGTGTATAAGCCAGTATATATTGTAATCTACATAAATAAAGTACTCAATCAATCAATCAATCAATCAATCAATCAATCAATCAATCAATCAATCAATCAATCAATCTATCTATCTTCATTGGTCAGATAAGAACGTGGTCCTACTGCTTATAAGTACCGGTAATAAATCTAGTAATGTATTGGTTTGTATGTAGATCTGTATTGGGATATCCTTGTATTTATACATACTCTTAGACTTCTTACGTAGAATTATTATACCACAATTTCGAATGTTTTTCTCTATTCTGTCATTGAGGAGAGAAAACTTCAAATTAGTATCTCCTCATTTCCAAAAATACCACTCTATACTGTGAGATATAAAATCCTCTACTACTTTTGTAAAATCTATAATAGGATGTCCTTGTATTCATACCTCTCACAATCATTATATACCATCAACTCCATTCTCCTATCAAGAAAAAGACAAGTTACTATTTATGGATTCAGGATATAAAGTGTGTTACTGTTATTCAATACTTTGAAGCTTTAGTGACCACATTACCTTTTACCGATTGGAATGACACGAATAAGCTTTCAGAGATTGGATTACACTGGAAGTATGTGTTGAAATTAAATGGAGATGAGTGGTCAAATATTATGATGATCTTTAGTGTTCATGTCCTTCAAAATCTTCAGTCTCTAAATATTGTTCCAAAAATGGGAATGTTCTTCCAAAAGTAAAGAGATCAAATTAATAGTAGAGAGACCAGAAAACTTTCTATGTGCACCTTTTCATTATCTTGTTCCTTATTTTGTTGCCTTTCAACTTTTACATCCCATCTACTTTTTTACATTCATCTTTCGCTGGTGATGTATGTTCTTCTTCTTCTTTTTTTTCTTCTTCTTCTTCTTCTTCTTCTTCTTCTTCTTGTAGTTTTCTTCCACAGTAGAATGAACTTTTATTAAGTAGTAAGCTCCACGTTTGTTTTTCACTCAACAAAGCAAATAGCATTATTATTTTCTAGCACCACAACGTTGCTAAATAATATTTCAACAATGTAGACATATAAATAATCAATAAAATATTTTATCTCAATCATGAATTGCTATTATTCAATCATTGAGAAATATATTTTCTTGGCGAATGAAATATAATTGATCATTTTATACAAGAATGAACTGTAGCAGCTATACTCCATAGAGACAGTGGCAAGGCCGAGAATCAATAGTCAATTATTTTTAACAATAATGAACAGTTAAAATTACATCAGATAAACCCGTATCAGCTATCATCTATACCAGTGGTCACCAAACGGTCGATCGCGAGCTACCGGTAGCTCGTGGGGTAGTTTTTGGTAGCTCACAGGAATGCTCGTGCAAAAGAATGTCGTCCAGTTTGAATATAAACACTTTCCCTGTATGAAGAAAATCAATGACAAGAAAAATCCTTCACAGCAGCGCAGCAATAATAAAGAATTCGCTACAATTCTTTCAGACTCCAGACAACAGTTTGATCAACGATTCCAAGATTTTAAAAGTATATCAAATATGGTCCAACTCATCAACTCTCTTTTGTAGAGATCTATGCAGAAGATTCTGCAGCTTGTGTTGTACAACATTTTGATGGAGATTGGGCTTCAGTTGAAATGGAATTTGTGGATTTTCAAAATGATCTGTCTCTCAGATCACTTTCTGAAACTGGAAATATTTGGCCTCAAATCCCCAAAGAAAAATATCCAAATATTATTCAAGTTTCATGGAGGTTGAAAGCTATGTTGAGCTCTACTTACTTGTGTGAAGCATCTTTTTCAAGAATGAAATTCATGAAAAATCGATAAAAAACAGACTGACTGATGAACATTTGGGACAACTGCATCAGAATGGCGGCTACAACGTACACTCAAACATCAAGAAAATACTTGATGACCAAAAAGAGTTCGTTCCACTGCTCACATTGAAATGTACATTTCAACTTTTGTTATATTTTTCGCTATGAGATAAGTAGATTTCAACACTAGAAATGTATCTTTATAGGCAATAAAAGATCATTTTCTCAGTCGAATATTCCTTGGTAGCTCACTAGAAGTTTCATAAATGCTATTCTAGCTCACAGACTCATAAGTTTGGCGACCATTGATCTTTACAATACAATGGCAAGGCGGAGAGTCGGGAACGCTGTTCTCCCATCTTTCTGCACTCTCATTACAACGTGGACCTCTCTAAAGAGGAATGCATTCTACTTCCAGAGGAACTCGAAACCTATTGGTGGAAGCCTGTTCCAACGCCGACCAATCACGTTCGAGTACACTTCCCCTGCCAGCACAATTCCTCTACACTCACTAGCACAAGCCACGCCCACAAAACGCTCTCATTGGCTAATAACAACACTCGTATAATCATTTCTCTGTAAAAGGACAATATCATTCCAACTGACATGTGATTTTGTAGTTTACTTTTTGTGTAGTTGAGAAGTTGATATTGTGGTAATTATTCATATTGAATGAAAAAGACTAAGAAATTGTCAAAAAACCACTGATTTATTGATAATTAGAAAGACCGGTTTCGGTCTTTAAACTCAGTTTATCAGAGATTGACAATGGTGTAATAACCGAAACCGGTCTTTCTAATTATCAATAAATCAGTGGTTTTTTGACAATTTCTTAGTCTTTTTCATTCAATTTTGTAGTTTAAATTATCATATTCTCAGAATGAAATATTATTAAAATGTATTCTTATACTTATACAATTATTATTGTACTCCAAAATACATTTCAATCCAATTCTAAACTTTCTCTCTGTAGTGAGATCTACGTTATAATAGCAGTGGAAAAAGATAAGAAGACAGTGTTGCCGCTTGCCACTGCCTCCTGCAGAGGATAGTTGATACCGGTATATCTGTTGTAATATCAACTGATCAATCTTGTTGAAAATAATCAATCATACTTCATTCGTCAAGGAAATATATATGTCAATAACAGAATAATACTATTTCATAATTTTTGAGTTTGAATATTTTGTTAATAAGATATATTTCTACATTGTTCAAAACGATCTGATAACGTTGTGAAGCAGATAATGATATCCCTATCTGCTTTTTCGAATGAAAGATAAGGATAGCAACACCAATGTAATCACATACTGTAATAAATAAAGTGCGTACAGACTTTCGCTCTGCTCCGCAATCGAACGTCACTCGAGCAGAGCGATTGATGATCGACCGGGGAGCAAGAGTGGGACGCGAGAAGAGCTAACATCTCCCGTGACGTTCATGATCGGTGCGAGTGCGGATCGTGCGCGGAGCGGGTTGGAGGCGCATATATCTGTACGCACCTTAACGTGGACCTCACTATGTTTTCAATGAATCATTGAAACCTAACCTAACCTAACCTAACCTAACCCAAATGAATATAGTTCAGTTGAGAATTGATCCAGTTCATAAGCTTACTTATCAAATGATGGATATAACATGAGATCAGGCTATTAATATCATGATCAACTGTAGCCTACTGTAGGCCTATTTCAAAATTCAATTGGAATTAAAAAATGCCATGACGGACGTGTAATTTAAGTAGCTAGCTTTACTTGCTTTTAAAATTATCAACTTAAACAACTGATTCTCATCACAGTGCAGTCCATTCAATAAAAATCTGGTGTGGCGCACTCACACAACTTTCCTTGCTCATTGAACTGTAAGCCTCATTCTTAGACGAGAATAATTTAGGGCAATAACATAATGACGATTGGCGGCAAAATATTTGCAACTACGATCAGACTACTTTATATGTATATATTATAATTGTTTTCAGAGTACTTTTTCCTTTGTGTAAATTGTGAAATTCGATGATTTTTTCAAAAGTCATCAAAACAGCTGTTCTACAGATGAAATATCCAGACTATGACTGTGTTCTTTTTATAAACTGCTCTACCTACCTACCTCATGCACTAGAAGGAGGTTACAACGTCCATTTCTCAAGGATGGGGTGGACCCCTCATTAGTTTTCCAGGGAAAAGACTCATGCCAGTTGATAGAGCTGATAAATAACTATACAGGGTATGAATTTGAAAAAAATCGGTCAAGTAATTTTTGAGAAAATCGTGAAAAACATGGTTTTTTAGTAATTATCTGCCATTTTTCTCAAGAATATTACGGAGCTCCTGCATTTTCCCCCCCAAAAATAAGACTCATGTCAGTTGATAGGGCTTATGAATAGCTATCTATGGTATAAATTTAAAGAAAATCGCTGAAGCCGTTTTCGAGAAAACCGTGGAAAACATGGTATTTTAGTCATTATCCGCCATTTTTCTCAAGAATATTACAGAGCTCCTGGAATTTTCCCAGAAATGAGACTCATGTCAGTTGATAGGGCTTATAATAGCTATCCATGGTATAAATTTGAAGAAAATCGTTGGAGCCGTTTTCGAGAAAAACGTGAAAACATGGTTTTTTAGTAATTATCCGCCATTTTTTCTGCCATCTTGAATTGAATTTTATTGAATTTCTTATTGTCAGATCCTTATAGTATAAGGACCTTAAGTTTAAAATTTCAAGTCAATCGTTATTTAGGAATGGAGTTATCGTGTTCACAGACATACACACATACACACACACACACACACCACACCACATACACACACAGACCCACACCCAAATCATGTTTTTGGACTCAGGGACCTTGAACGTATAGAATTAAGAAATTGGGGTACCTCAATTTTTTTTGGAAAGCAATACTTTCCTTACCTATGGTAATAGGGCAAGGAAAGTAAAAATAGTCCAATGTAACTTTCAAGGCAATCAATTTCTATGATGAAAAAACAAATACAGTATTTCACAGTAGTAACCATCAATTAGAACTCAAATCATAAAGGATATTTCAATTTAATTCCTCATTTTTTTATTATCAAATAAAAAATCAATCAATTTCTCTGAATGTTAGACATGAAAATAACACTGATCTGACATTTAGAGAACTCAACTTTGGGAGATTGTTAACAGAATAGCTTATTTTAAAAGTAGGCTTACCATTCTAGTATCTCAATGAAATCATACAAGGCAGATTTTATAGTGAACAATTGATGAAAACAACTTAACACCGTCCAAACAA
>NW_024094770.1:0-9017 GCF_014356525.2 Nilaparvata lugens
AAGGCAGATTTTATAGTGAACAATTGATGAAAACAACTTAACACCGTCCAAACAAAATACATATTTAGTTGAACGAATAATACGAAAATCAAACAATAAATATCTCGTTAAATGGTTAGGCTTTGATAAAACTAGCTGGATAGATAAGAGTGATATATTACTCCGTCTGTAAAACAGAAGAAACTGCGTGCAACGCACAAAATCATTAAATTATTTGCATTTGTTTCAGATATGATATAAAATAATGTCAATGGCAATGGATGCGCCACTGTTGTCTATTTGCTGAATGGTAACGATGCGTGTTGTATTAAAAGAATAATTGATTTTGTGTGTACGCTTAAAGCAATGTGTGTAAAACGTGTTGATATTGAAAAATGCTTTCTAGTTAGCTTATGTAAAAAAACATTTTACAGTGATGTTGTTGTTAATGTTGATGATGATGATGATAGTAGGTATCATTAAGTATATGCTCATATAACAATTATTTAAAAGATGCAATTCAAAATGCAAAGCGTATTTGTTGTAGTAGATACTTGTATCTGTGCTCAATTTTCTATGCAACTAAACATACTTTACTCGCAAATTAAATCAATAGACTTAATGTAGCTGATGTTGATGAGATGTGATGATGATAAGAAGAAAGAAAAGATATTAATTTATATTTTAGATTATTGCATGTCAATGGCTAATCTTAATTAATGCGTGTGAAGCGGTGGTGCTAACCGCTATACTGTATTATGTGAAAGGGAAAAACACACGCTTTGTAATAATTTACAATTTTTTTATATTAGCAAAAACACTGTCAACTTTGTATGTATTATCACTGTCTCAGATTCGTCGCCACTACCTTACTGCAGCTGTCAACTTTGTATGTATTTTTCACCTTTATGTATGCAGCTGTCAACTTTGTATGTATTTTAACTTTTATGTATTGTCAACTTTGTAGATATTGTCAACACACTTGTTTAGCTGCTTGCTGTATGTATCTAGTATTTTTAATAAACTGTGAACATTGTATGTGCGTGTTTTCTTCATTCATAAACCGCTTGTAGTATACCACACACGCACACACAAGCACACACACACACCACACACACACACACACACACACACACACATCCGATGTAGCGATGTTAACAGCATAGTTGAACTGTAGACACGCATGTGTAAACAGCAAGCGCGTGCGCGCAGCAAGAGTTATTATTATGACGCCAGCAAAAGAGTCAATAGCAATAGTTAACTTTGATATCTAATTGTAGATACAAAAAGTGGGCAAAATTGTCTAGATAGAAAAAAGCATGGTGAGTTTTTGCCAAGTTCAGCTAGATTCTAATTTGTGGTGCATCAAATTGTGGAAAGACAAATGTACTGCTGAATTTAATATTCGATAAAAATGGATTAAAATTCAAAAACCTATACTTGTTCAGTAGTTTGTATCAGGAAAAGTATAAATTATTGGATGTTGTTTTTTCAAAACTCAAGTGTGTAAACTACTATAAATCTGACAATATGAAAGTATACCGCAACCGAATGATATTGACACTCATTCACTGATAATATTTGACGATTTGAATGTTACACGTGTGCCACAAATACGTAATTTTTTCACAATGGGCAGACACAAAGCATAGATTGTGTGTACTAATTCAAAGCTATGGCGCAATTTCAAAACATCATATCAGAGACAACGCAAATATGCTGATATTTTTAAAATGGATATGCACAATTTAAAATTAATATTTAGAGTTTGTTGGAACTGATATGACATTTGTTGCATTCAGAAATCTATGTTCAGATGTATGGCAAAGCGGTGCGGAAATCATAGTTTATTTCAATTTTCACTGAGTGTAAACCAGATGCTGGTAAATATCGTAATTGTCTTGGTAAGTATATTGATCCAAGTGTGTATAGCAGCAGCAGCACCAATTGACATGTGTCAATTCTCATCATGTTGTTTGAGCCAGTGCAGGTGAAAGAACTAATTATCGTTCTACTAGGCAATATGCGTAAAATTAAATAAAAAGAAAAAACAAAGAGGAGGCGGAGGCGTGGACGAAGACGAGGACTAGGCAACGTGATCATCATCATTGTCATATAGTAAAGTAATTGACAGGATAAAAGGTTTGCGTAAGCAATTATTAATAACATAGATCATTAATAGTATGATTAGGGAAAATGATTCGATTAGACAAAAATCATTAGAACCAATTATCAATCCACTAAAACAATTGAAAGATACACTTGTACAACATGCACACACTAGTAGCAGACTTAAAGAAGAATCAGAGGACGATGAGGAGGAGGAGGAGGAGGAGGAGGAGGGGAGGAGGAGGAGGAGAAAGACGCGGGCAAGGAAATGGATGTGGATGAGGGTTTGAATAGATCTAATGTAAGTGATATTTTGAATAAAACAACAATAACAGTGGATTTATTGATGAGTATATACGTGAATTTCATAATGAAAAAACTAAATAATTATCTTATGGTAATGTTTTGATAGTAAACTAAAGAATACTATATGGGTGTAAAGGATATTAGTATTGCCAATGGTTATTTAATTATCGACAATAATGAGTATCGTTTAACAGTTGGTTTGTTGTGAACTTCTATTTTAAAAAACAGCCTGACCAGAAACTGTACACAGAATGTGATTTAAGAAAATATGTAATATATTGCAGCGTTACCGCTGCTCATTTAGATAGACGCGGTTATGTAAAGAGAAATACAGGCTATAAATCACAAATTATTCAATCTTTATTTCCATCGAGTAGTAGGAAAACAAAAAGATCTAGGATTGATGATGCAGCAGCAGCAGCTGTTAGTGGTATGGGTTTTATAAGAAATGAATCTACTAGTCGACAGTATGTCTACTGGGATAATCCAAATGAACTGATAGACAGATAAATATTCTGCTTTCATCACAGCAGCGGGAAATAGATCACATTCAGTTGAAATAGCTTCTATTATTGAAGAACTGAAAGAAAGTGGTATTATATTAGGTGGCAATGTTGCTTTTAGTCGTTAGTATGTGTTTAACACTTGACAAGGATAGAGATGTCGGGCAGTAGCGCCACTGCTGTGAGTAGTACAATAGATCGATTTGGTAGGACACATCATGTGTTTAATACAACAGCACCGCCACCATTAGTTTTAAACAGTGGTTGTGAATCATCAGCAGCAGCAAGTAGAGAATATTTAGACAGTAAACTACTTGAATTATCATCAAATATTCAATAAACTTCAGTCTGATCCATTGTCACCGCTAGTTAACAGAGAATACTTGGACAGTAAATTGCTTGAAATATCATCAAATATATTCACTAAACTACAGTCTGATCCATTGTCGCCGCTAGTTAACAGAGAATACTTGGATAGTAAATTAAAGGAAGTTTCAACTAGTATAATCCAAAAAATACAGTCTGATCAATCATCACCGCTAGTTAACAAAGAATACTTGGACAGTAAATTGCTTGAAATATCAACAAATATATTCACTAAATTGCAAACTGAATCATCTGATTTGTAGATAGGAAAATTTAGACAGCAAATTACTTGCAATATCAACTAGTATATTCCAAAAACTACAGTCTGATTTAATTACTAAAAAAGTGTTTGAAAGTAAATTGCATTCAATGTCTGATATATGAAGGAGATAGCACAACAAAAACAGTATTTCGATTCACAATTGAAAACATTGTCTAAATCAATTAGTGATGATATTGAGGTAAAGTATGTTAGTAGGTCGTTGTTTGATCAGAAATCAGACGAATTGAAGACATTATGTGAAAAACAAAGTAAAAACAATAGTTTAAAACATGTTGATACAGATTTCCTAGATACTAAATTGAAAGAATTAAAAGACAATCCACTTGCACAAACTAAACTTAACTTCATTAACAGGCAAGATTATAATTTGAAAGTAGTTGATCTAGAAAAACACATTCATATTATGTTTGCTGAGGGCAAAAAGAAACTTGATGAAAAAATTTAGCTTCTCACCAAAAGCTAAAAGATGACATTATGCAGATGATTATGGAAGGTGAAGATTTTCAGAAAATATTTAAATGAACAGTTGTTCAACTTTTCATACTATTTGATTGCACAATATGTAAAAAAGAGGTACATCTTTGACATGAGTGAAGCTGTACAACATAATTTGAATTCTGATCAGGTGCAAGAGTTGTTTTTGAAAAGAATGTTCAGTGATAGGCGACCAGTGATGCAGGAAAAAAAGAAAAAAATATGACTGGGAAATAGATTAGTAGTGTAGTTTGAGAGTTTAGTGTAGAGTGATATCTGTGATTTAAAGATTTTAAAGATTTAAATGTGGGGATATTTTTAATATGCTAATCAGGTTGGCACCACTTATGCTGAAGCAGGTGTGGATGATGGGGGCAGATGTTTTTCAGTTGCAAAACCTGCTACAACAAAGATGGCCGTCGGGGCACTTCCTGGGTAGGGGAACCTCTTCCTATTGGTTGGGAGCGGGGACTTTGGTGGGGGATGATGGGCAGATGTTTTTGACAAAACACCTGCTACAACAAAGATGGCCGTCAGGGCTGGGGGAACCTCTTCCTATTGGTTGGGGCGGGGACTTTGGTGGGGGACAAAATGGTCGACACTAGGGAAGGGGGGTGGGGAGGGCCGCCATTTTGACCACGCCCCCTCGCTTCCTATTGGCTGGGGGCGGGCCAAAATGGCGGACTAGGGCAGGGGGGGTGGAGGCCACACCCCTCGATTTCTATTGGATAAGCAGCTCTCTCAAAACACCATACTCAATATTCAAATGCTATGAATTAATTATTATTAAACGAAAACCAAAATTAAATGCTGTAATTGACCCGAAGACTTCTGCTCCTGCAAATATGAAAAGTGTAAACAGCTGGATGGAACTCGATGAGGCTACTATCAAAAATTATTTGTCAGCCCGGGAATCGAACCCAGGTACCTCCCAATTGCCGGTCAGGATGCGTACCCTTACACAAAACTGATAATTCCGTATTTATTGGATCATGTTTAATAATGATAATTATCAATTAACAAAATATTCATCTTAATTATAAGAGTTCATATGAAAGTATTGAAGAATATATTTCTCGCTTAATAAAGTATGATTGATTACTTAAACTGGAATGAACAGTTAATATTACATCAATAAACCTGTATCAGCACCGTCTATAGAAGGCATTGACAAGACAGAGGATTGGTAACGTTGTTATCTTATCTCATCATTATAACGTGGACTTCACTAGTGAGGTCCACGTTATAATGGCAGTGGGGAAGGATAAGAGAACAACGTTGCCGATCCTCCGTCTTGTCAATGCCTTCTATAGACGGTAGCTGATACAGGTTTATTGATGTAATATTAAGTGTTCATTCTCGTTTAGAATAATCAATTATATTTTTTCAAGCAAGGAATTATATTTTTCAATAATTTCATAATGCATTTTCATCATTGAGATAAAATATTTTGTTAATTAATTATCAATTATCCATTGTTAGAAGACGATCTGGTTTCAAGCTCTGCAACGTAGCCAGAGGAGAAAGATAGGAGAACAACGTTGCCGATCCTCCGTCTTGTCAATGCATTCTATAGACGGTAGCTGATACAGGTTTATTGATGTAATATTAACTGTTCATTCCAGTTTGAAAATCAATTATATTTTATACGCAAGAAATTATATTTTCAATAAGTCATATGAATTCCCATAATGAAGATGAAATATTTTGTTAAATATTATCAATTCTACACTGTTAGAAGACGATCTGACAACAGAAAAAAGCGAGAAAGAGATAGCGCTATCCGCTTTGTTGAATGATAGACAAGGATAGCAATACCATTGCTAATCATACACTGCCATTATAACGTGGACCTCACTATAGAAGGATACAAGCATTTTTTATGTTGCAAGTAATGTGAACAATGATATTATATGATTATGTATTTTTCTAAGTCTGATGAATGGCAGTGGCAAGGCAGAGAATCGACAACGCTGTTGACCTATCAAACACTGCCATCATAACGTGGACCTCACTATATAGAAGGATACAAGCATTTTTTGAGTTACAAATAATGTAAACAATGAAATGATATGATTATATATTTTTCTATGTCCGATAGAAGGCAGTGACAAGGCAGAGAATCGGCAACGCTTTTAACCTATCAAACACTGCCATTATAACGTGGACCTCACTATAGAAGGATACGAGCATTTTTACTCTCCTTGCCCTAATACCATAGGTAAGGAAAGTATTGCTTTCAAAAAAAAATTAAGGTACCCTAATTTCAAGTTTTCTATACGTTTTAGGTCCCCTGAGTCCAAAAACATTGATTTTTGGGTGTTGGTCTGTGTGTGTGTGTGTGTGTGGGTGTGTGTGTGTTGTGTGTATGTGTGGGTGTATGTGTGTATGTGTGTATGTCTGTGAACACGATAACTCCATTCCCAATCAAACGATTGACTTGAAATTTTAAACTTAAGGTCCTTATACCATGAGGATCGACAATAAGAAATTCAATAAAATTGAATTCAATATGGCGGATAATTACTGGAAAAACCATGTTTTCCACTATTTTCACAAAATAACTTTACCGATTTTTTTTCAAATTCATACTCTGTATAGTTATCAGCTCTATTAACTGGCATGAGTTTCCTTTCTGGGAAACTAATGGGGGGTCCAACCCATCCTTGAGAAATGGACTTTGTAACCTCCTCTCGTGCATGAGGTAGGTAGTAGAGCAGTTCATAAAAAGAACACATAGTCGAGATATTTCCATCTAGAACAGCTGTTTTGACGAATTTAAAAAAATGACGACTGAAATAAATCATCGATTTCACAATTTCACAAAGGAAAAAGTACTCTGGAAAACAATTATATATACACATATACAAAAGTCTGATCGTAGTTCAATATGAGCAAGGAAAGTTGTGTGAGTGTACACACCAGATTTTTTAGTTGCAAGCAATGTGAACAATGAAAGATATGATAATATTATTTTCTATGTCTGATAGAAGGCAGTGGACAAGGCAGAGAATCGGCAACGCTTTAGACCTATCAAACACTGCCATTATAACGTGGACTTCACTATACATCCGTATCCACTCTATATCGTATTACTCTTCTACGACTGTTCACCTGTATAACTGTAGTCGACCACTGGTCGACAAGTTCAGCTCAACTATAGGTTTGGAGCATTTAGTGGCAGCCAACTGGAGTTTGCTTGAGACAACAGTCTGTAGTTGACCCTCTGTCAACCGCCGGTTAGTTGACCGGAGTTAATATCGCCGGGTCTGCAGCAAACGACAATTACCCTCTTGCTTTTCAGCCGAGTCTGTTTATCAACTTCTGCCCTCAGGTGGTCTGAGAGAGAGGATTTGAAGAGAGGAGAATAAGAGCGAGATGAGATTGGTTAAAACTGGAGGACAAAATGGGGAGTGTTGCCTCAGAACTGCGATGTTTCAATTTGTCTAGTGTATGAACATTTTAAGCTAGAAAGTTCTGTTCAACTCAGTGTTCAAGGTCTTCACTTTCGAATGTCATAATATGATATGAGTTGGTTTCACTCTTGCTTCGTGGGAGTCCTGGTCCGAGTGAATCGCATGAATTGATGACGGTGAATAATGTTTTTGGTCACATTCTGATGGGGAAATCACCGATTCTTGCTTCAACTACGAATTTATATCCTTATTTTAGCCTCAAACCCAGATTTAATCTCCTGTTGCTCTTCCTTTATAGAATAATCCTCGACTCGACAGAACAAATTAAAAACTATGAAGCTATGATTATATTGTTAAAATCATGTGAACGAGTTTTTTCTTCTATACGTATGGTCTTCTGAAGCTGGAAATATAAAACATTGATGATGAGAAATACAACATTCCATCCATGTTAGAAATATTTTAGAAACTACCAGAATCGAAAAAACTCTCAGGTTAAAGTTTTGAAGGAACTTATCTATGAGGTATGTAATAAATATTGAAGTTCACGAGCTCCTTGGATGGTAAATTATTATTCGAAACATACGGAGGTACAAAACTGATGAGCTAGCATAGAGAAATTTTGAAGTTTGAAGTTGTTTTATACTCCGCAAAAACCAACATACTTCTGAAATATAATATTTTAAACCTTGAGTTTCCGTATGGTTCTATCTATTGGCTACTTTTTGTAGATGATATTTCATGGATATGTTTCTCTAGCTCCACAAGTTTCTGTATGGTTATTTCTACTGGTTGATATTTTGTAGATGTATGGATATGTTTTCTCAAGCTAAATCATTCACACATCTGCAAGATTATTTTCTACTTTGACTAGAAGTTATTGAACTGGGTCCTGGTTCAGTTATGAGGACCATGCAGTCTACTAAAAAAAATTAAAGCTGCGTTTTACCACCAAAGTTATTATCAAAATGTTTATTTTTGCCATCCTTATAGATTCTATTATACGAAGCTGACAAACACATATGCACATCATGTGTATGATAAGTTTATATTCATCTAATAGACTCTATGAGGACGGAAAAATAAACATTTTGTTGATAACTTTGGTGTAAACGCTGCTTAGACTTGGAAAAATATCCGTGTTGCCAAATTGTGCGAGATTCAATCTTTTACTGCAGCCCATATCACTGAAATGGTTCAAATTGACAACTCTGCATCGACAGTGTTGTCGAATTGAATAGATCCTGTCATTTGAGCTTGCATAAAACGATTGAAATTTCGCACAATTGGCAACACGGATATTGTTTTCCAAGTTCAGCCTACTCTATACAGAATCATAGAGAACAATAGCGTAAGTAGATATCCCATGGTATAGGGCGTTTATGTCGTAACTTTTACTGTTATCTCAAGCCGATTACTGTCGATTATTGTCGATTTTTACTGTTTTGACCGGGTAGTGTTTAAGAACGGTACATATGAGAGAATACCAGCGTCATAAAGCTTCACAGGAAAAAATACGTGGACTATCAGCTTGCATAACATGAAAAGTTGCGACAGAAACGCCCTATACCATGGGTTCTT
>NW_024094771.1:0-7661 GCF_014356525.2 Nilaparvata lugens
GAATTAGAAATGGCTGATATCAGTGCTGAGTTGAGGGACTGAGGGTCTAAACAAAGCCTGAGTGTTTTATCACTTTTTTCAACCATTACTAAATTACTTACCCAATTACGAGGCTTATCAACCTTTTCAATTACTCCCATTTCAACCAGCTCATACAAAGTGCCTTTTAATTTAGGCAACATTGAATATGGTACTCTTCGAGGTGGTTTAATTATCTTTGAAGACATATCTGCTGGAAAAGAACTACTATTCCATGAAAGAGTTCTGGGAGGACGTCTGACCTCAAGTTGAATCGGACAACGACGACCACGGCTGCAAAGCTTCCAGTGGGATCATCACAAGTATGCAAGTAAGTATTGGTTCCACAGTTGGATCCACTTTTAATTTGTGCTCACCATAAAGCAACCCAAACCTGTAAAAAAACCTCTTTATTGCTCTGTATGAATCTGTCTTTTGATACTTCAATACTGTCAATCCGTTTGATAAGACCTAACTGAATACAAGTATTCAAACCTAGTATGGGTATACACCTAGCCGACTCCACTATAACAAAATCATCTTTTATACTAACCCCATTAATGGTGCAAGTAAGGGTGTAACACCCAACAGTATTGATTTTAACACCTCCATATGAAACAAGTTTGATATTTGATTTTACAACAAAATCCATTAAGTGAGAATCAATTTCCCTGAGCACACTCAGTGGCAAAATGTTAATTTCTGCACCAGTATCAAGTTTAAGTTTACTTTATAACCATTTATTAATACTTCTTTAAACCATGCCAGCTCCTTTTGATCAAGCTTATCATATTCTTTGCTATCAACTGTTTCAATTCTCAGTTCACTGATATCAGATGCAAATACATCATGAACATTTGAAGAAGCTCTAGGCTTATTTTTGAAACACCCTACTGAAAATGATTCATTTTATTATTACAAACAAAACAGTTCTTTCCAAGGCTGGACACTGTGCCGGAAGTGACTAGTATTACATTTTTACATAAATACATATTAGACTTATTACCTTGATTTTACGGTTCGCACTACTAGCTCTATTATACTCCAACCTTTCAGTTCCTGTTGATTTCCCAGGTTGGGTTGAGTTACGGCTTTCGCCATTCATTTTTTCTTGGAACTCTGTATCGAAATCATGTACACCTGAACACCTTCTCATTAAAACAAATGAATTTGAATTATATGAGGGACAAAGATGTTGAAGCGAAAGAGTTATTTTTGAAGAGTAATTTTGCATTTCAAATAGGAAACCCACTGTCAAATTATTCTTGTAAATAATATTTTGCTGTTTCCATAATTTTCAACAACTCTGTATAATTGAAAGCTGCGGGTTTTTAAGATTCAATATAACAGTTCTTAAGCGAGTTCTCCAACCAGGGGTTCACTAGTTATTTATCAATAGCAGTTCTTTTTAATTAAATCTGTTTTACTCATTGCTTATGAATAATAAGCATAGTGTTTTTTTCAAGCAAAAATGTATTTACTTGATGCTACATCGATAAAGGCGAACGCACACAGCAGCAGACAGACTGCGGAAAAATCGCTCCTCAGACATCTGTCTGTCTGAATATTGGCCGGGGCACACATAACCGCACCGAGCCCGCGCCGACGTACGGCCGAGTGTCAGATGTACTACGGCGAGTAAGAAAACAAAGGATTCCAAACGGTTAGGGACACATACTACGGCACCGTGTTTGTCGCTCGCGCCGTCACCGACTAGTTCAGATTACTTTTCGACGGTGAAGGTGCGGCCTCGTTTAGGCTGTTCGGTACACTTTTTATTATTTAAATTGGATAATCTTTTCCATATAATTTTTAAGATCATTATAAGAGTTAGAAAAAGTGGCAACTGAAATTTTTGAGTGTTCTAATAAGCGATTTATGGGTTGTCGAGTGCTAACTTTCAGATTCCGTTTTCTTTCCAGATCATAAACGGTTTCGACTATATTATTAGAACTTCTCTTGAAAATTCAAAAACTTATTCTTTCCAAACTAAAACATTTTATTCCCCATTTCGTTCATAAATAAAAAGTAACATTTTGGAAATTCGATAACTTGTTTATTTTGGCATTAATCGCGAAAAAACGCATATATTATTAGAACAAAGCCAATGATATACGAATGTATAAAAAACTCCAATGGAAAATTCGAAAACCGTTTATGATCGGAGAGAAAACGTAGTTTAGCACTTCAACAACCCATAACTCGCTCATTAGACCACTCAAAAATTTCAGTTGCCACTTTTTCTCACTCTTATAATGATCTTAACAATTATATTGAAAAAGATTATCCAATATAATGAAAATAAAAAGGTGTACCGAACAGCCTTAATATAGAGAGTGAAAAACTTATTGAAGAGATACAGAATTTTCAGTTTTGTACGATCAAAGTGATGAAAAAATATGGTTGAACGGAAAAATAAGTTGAAGTAGAAGTAGAACCAAATAAGTTAAGCCAAAGGTATAACAGATAATATAATAAATAATTAAATAAACAACAAACGTGTAAAATAAGGAACCGTGACTGTGTCTTGAATTTTAAATTTAAAACAAATTACGTGTAGATGCAGAAGCCGGAAGATAACAATTTTATTGCTGATCTATATTTCCGGCACTGAATTGTTAGGCACTGAAATATTTATACCAGCACTATGATTCTCATTTTCTGTGTCTACAGGTAATTGGTTTAAAATTGAAATTATAAATACGGTAAGTTAAAATTGAAATTATAAATTCAATTCGGATGTAACAAGATTTTAAAAGTGTTATATTATCAACATTAGTTTAGTATCAGAAATCAGACCGCAGTAGCACTACAGAACTGAGACACTGCTGTCGCCGGATATGTGTGCTCTCCCACCGCCATTACCGTGTCGTGGGCTTAGCTCGGCCGTACGTCAGCGCGGGCTCGGTGCGGTTACATATGTCCCGGCCTTAAGTCTGCACACATGCGTTTGCTTTTTTCTATGACTGTCTGCTGCTCCGTGCGTTTGCCTTAACACATGGCAAGATGAAATACAAAAGGTTACAAACAAGTTTCGTTATCAGTGTACTATAAATATCGGGGACCGAGCTTCGCTCTGGAGTACAAAAGCAAAAAATTTATTACGAAAGAAGAAATTAAAATAGCATTCATACAGAAATGTTCTATCTAATCAAAGTAAAGTGAGATGGTTGTAAATCCTGCTGCATCTGGTTGTAAATCTGGGCCCCTCTTGCGCCAGTCCAGTTCTCACTGTCAGTATATGGGTGTCATTATGTCGTCTTGTGTTGTATCCATGTATATGTTGGTTCCGTTGGAAATAATCCGGTATTCTTTCAACCATCAGAGCTGATTCAAAGACAAGGGAGTGTTAGTATTCCAGTCTCAATAAACAAAGGTTTGCAATGTGCCAGGTAGTTTTCATTGTTTATAATTCTAACGATCCTTTTCTGTAGGAGAAGAAGCATGATTTTTCAAGTATGCATTGTGATGATCTAAGAATTTCTATTATGCATTATTCATTATCTCACTTCTATTTTCATATAATGCGTCTGATAATTGGTGAACTGTGATTCCATTCATTCATCTGTGAATTTCTTATTTTTTCATCTAATTATCTATGTTCTTTACAGGCTCTGAAAATTGATGAAATGGAACAAATATTTGGACAAGACACTAGAAAAATTCTACTCGGTCGGTTTTGAAATCATACCTCAAGAAACTTGCGAGATCTTCGTCTGCACTGCACTAGCATTTCAGGTAACTATCCGAATAGCTACTATTTTGTATTCATTTCAGTGACAAATTTCATTTGTACCGTAAATGAATAAATGAATAGCCTATCACATCTGAAATAGAGAGCAAACCTTTGTTTAGGAGGAAATTAAAAGACTCGAATAGTGCTTTTACAGTGCTACAGAACTTTTCGAATCAAGACAAGTTGAACTCATGATTGCTGTGTTCAGAAATAAAAGTATTAATTCAACATCATATCTATGCTACTTTATTGTATATAACAATTGTAAATATATGATTGTTATGGTGACTTACTCAGTTATGTACATGCAGAAATTAAGCATATTTTTAATAACACAGTGTTATGATGTGGCAATTAATATCTGGGTAGAATGGATCCCTGCAAGCCATTTTAAAAATATACAGCCATTTGACTCTTCACTGTTTATTAATGCTGCAGGCTCTTACTTTTCAAAGATATCTTGAATATATTAGATCTAATATGCGATCCACATGAGCACTTTACTAGAGAGTGTATTCAAGTTGATACCGGTCAGGCTTTTTATTCGGTTGAGGAGATGTTAACTGGTGAAATTCCATTATAATATTGTTTGAATGCCAGACATTATAGTAATCATCGGTTAAAACATGACATGATACATTGACGGTAGGTACCACATATACTGACTGTGTAGAAAACATATACTCCCTATGTAAATAATTACTTGACTTGTTAGCCTATAATGTGTATTATTTTGTGTTACTAGTTTCTGTGTTTGTATCAACTATTCATATGACTACTCGTACAGTCCGGGTCCTGTAGCTTTTTGCTTATCGGTGGAGGGCCACTAGACTTCAATACTACCCTTTTAAAAAACATCCAACATTTTTGAAAATGTATCTTTTCATAAGCAACAGATGCTCTTTTTCATCTTTTCAAAAGCAACTTGTTGCATCCGAAAAGATATACAAGGAGAATTTCGGAGTTACGTCCTTTTAGCACAACACAGCCTGTCAGCTGACATTCGTTCAACAAGCTCTTTCCATTGTTGGTGATACGTTGCAGCTCTCTCATTCATGAAGAATCTCTGTGTGTAGGGAGCTTCCTCCATCTAGGGATCTAGGGTCTCTAAAGCCTGATGTTTTTGCAACGCCGTAATTATTTCCTTGCCTATATGCCGTTTCAAAGCTATGGGATGTGTACTGTACAACTATATATGAATATACTAAAACCCTAAATTCCGTCCTGCTATATAGTATATAGATAAACGTGACGTGTGGTTAATGTGGTAATTTGTTATTGCAGGGTTGTTGGAGGCGAACGACATCCACAACAATGGGATAGCGGGATTCGGGCGCCAACCCGACAGTGGTGCACTGCGAGATCCACCACGGGCAGACGGGTGGCATCTACGTGCACGAGAACGGGCTCGGCCAGTTCATCGACAACCGCATCCATTCCACAGCAACCCCACCGCAACGAGATCTACAACGGCCATCAGGGTGGCGTCTACATCTTTGGCGAAGGCCGCGGCTTGATCGAGCATAACAATATCTATGGTGAGTGAATTGCAAACATCACTATGTTATGCCTAGTCCTCAGTCGCTGGCCCGCGTTGGTCTTGCCATCTACACTGCAATGTGGCCAGCGTCAAACAATACATGCACAATGGAAACTCGGCTAGAATCGTGACGTCAAAATCCGCCATCTTGAAAGAAAGCCAATCTAGCCAGTGCCGCCCAGAGCGGCAATGATTTAGCCAGTTCTTCTGTCCTATTACATCAGCTGTTCAACTTTGTCGTCTTGACAAAATTTAGCTTGTATGAGAATTTATAAGAGTTTTTCCAATCACTTAATAAATCAAAATTATTCATTATATCACAATATTTATTCGATAATTTATTAGATACTCATTTACACAGAAAATCAGCAAAACAAATGACAAAACAGGCATTGGTTGACTAGTGTGGATGGGTGGTTTGGCCTTCATTGGCCTACGGTGGGGGGCTGGCCTCCGCTCGAGAAAAATGGAGCGATGGCCAATGAAGGCCAGCGCTGGCAAACTACCCATCGACACACTGGCGGTGGTCATCATTGGGCCAACATGTGGCTGCGGCATTAGGACCCTTATTACTGCCTTGCGGCTCCACCGGTTTTTACCGCGTGTCGCGGCGTTCTACTGACTGCTACAAGTCACCACCAGGTTCTAGTGGTCGGTGATATCTGTGTTCGCCTCACTTGTTTGTGCTGTCCACGTTGGCAGCAGATGATGTCGAATCGATGACATGAATCATTTTGTAGTGGGATAGCTCTAGGTGAACTAGAGACTCGACTGCACTGGATATAGAGTGCTGTCTTTGAGCCTTTCAACCCGGCTCACCCTGAGGGTTGAAGGTTGGGGCCGGCAACGATAAGATAGCCTTGGATGCAGTAGCTAGATTTTAGGAGTTGATAAGTGACGTCGTTCGGCCCCTCGAAATAAACTCCTAATAGCCTCTCTTATTTGGAAAGTCCAGAAAGTTGGTTATGTATTATAATTTAAACCATTCATTCATTATGCTCATGTTTTCCTAGTTTTATCCCAACCTAGCAAATAATAACAGTTAGTTTGTTGAAACATCAACTTGATAAATAGCCTACTTCTAATGATAAATCTATAATATAATAAAGGAAGGAATCGGCTTATACATGTTGGGGATCTACAGTAAGATTGTAAACTTTAATTATATGTGTCTGTTTTTGCAGTGACTCAATGTGGATTGTGAAGACACAGAAGGGGACGCATTTGGATCTTGAATCATGAATGTTGAATCTTGATGCTCACAGAAAAGGAAGTCAACCAGACAGGTGGGACACACAACTTAGTTACTTATTCTCAGTATAATAAGTATACTTACTTCTTACCAAGTTAATAGCTACTTACGTACAACTTAATTGTTGCTACAGTACCCTTTTCTGGCTATCAAGTTTGTTAGTGGCTCAATTCAGGGCAGTATTTTATCACCAACTTATGTAATATATCATTTTGATGATCTGGTAGTATCCGAATCGAAATACTTCTATACTAATCGAAAAATTGCACTATATTGTTCGATTTTGATGACACTACAGTCTAAATTTTGAATAATAGTTATTAAAAACTATTACCATGTTTAGAGCGCTTTCGATTTTCAAATCCATTTTTAACACACATTAATAACTATTATTCAAAAATTGGACTGTAGTTACGTCAGAATACGAGTAGATCAAAATTGAATTATCAACTAGCAGTTGGTCATGGATAGTGAAATAGATGAGTACTATAGTGAGGTCTATAGAGTAATATAGAATCTTGGCCCACAGATATTCGTAAATTGGGAAACACAACTTTAAAAATATAACATTGAAATATTGAAATATTATTTGCAGGATTGAGACCACAATAGGAGGCATAAAGTCCCTTGATAATTTTGATTACCTCAGCATCTTCATTTCAGTGACCTCCAGTCTGTGTTCATGGGCTTTCTTAACTGCCCAGGCCTCCGCTCCGTATGTCAACGCGGGCCGCACGACATGTCACAAAGTATTGCAGTCATTTTCCTCCAATTCATCAATTAATTACTAGATGTGCTATTTCGTTGGCATGTTCTCCGTCTGCATCAAAGGTTGAGCCCAGCTAATAAGAGTATAGAAACTCTAACTTGTACTAAACATGATTATTTCAAGTATGCATTGTGATGATCTATGAATTAATTCTATTATACATTACATTATCTCATTTCCATTTTCATATGATGTGTCTGATAATTCGTGAACTGTGATTCCATTCATTCATCTGTGAATTTATTATATTGTCATCCAATTTATATGTTCTGTTACAGGCTCTGGAAATTGATGAAATGGAACAATTATTTGGACAAGACAATAGAAAAATTCTACTCGGTCGGTT
>NW_024094772.1:0-8775 GCF_014356525.2 Nilaparvata lugens
CTTAGAAACAGAAACAAAATGCTCAAACGAAAATAATGAATATTATGTTTATTTACTCCATGCTTTAACCAGATGAACCTCTACAAACATCATCCTTTAAGATGTAATTGAATATTATAACTATCTTGACAATGTCTCATGGAATCATGTAATTGTTCTTGGACAAATAAAAATATTCTATTCTATTCTTTATAACACCTCGCTATTCAACATCAAATCCTTACCTCAGTTCATCTATACTATAATAAAGGAAAGAACTCGCTTTATACACGAACGGGATAGGAAAATTATGTTTCACGCATCATCACGTCTCAACTACTGGACTGATTTACTTGAAATTTTGCAAATAGATTCTTAATTAACCGAGGATGGTTATAGGTCTATTTTCAATTCTTCAAGATTTCATTACAAGTTTTCAGTTTTTTAAGTTCTAAAATAGACCCTTGCGGAGCACGGGTTACCTGCTAGTTGAAAATACACGGTACTACCATAGAGAAACAACAGCGTAAGTAGATATCTTATGGTATAGGGCGTTTATGTTGCAACTTTTACTGTTATCTCAAGCCGATTACTGTCGATTATTGTCGTTTTTTACTGTTTTGTTGGGGTGTGAGTGTATAGCTGCGTACACATATACGCGCTTCCAACCCGCACCGAGCACGCTCCGCCCTCGTGCCTCCATCGCACCGCAGTCGCTCCGCCCCCGCTCTGCAGTCGCACAGATCATGAACGTTATGGAAGATGTTAGCTTTTCTCGCGTTCCCCGGTCGAACCACTGTTGCTCCCCGGTCGATCATCAATCGCTCTGCTGGAGTGACGTTCGGTTGCGGAGCAGAGCGAAAGTCTGTACGCACCTTATGAACGGCACAGTATGAGAGACTACGAGCGTCACACAGCTTCACGGTAAAGAACTACGTGGACTATCGGTTTGAGATAATAGTAAAAGTTGCGACATAAAGGTCCTATACCATTGGATATCTACTAAGGCTATTGTTTCTCTATGGTACTAAGTAACTCAAATCGCTTCTTGACAAACATGTCGAGTGATTAGAAGTCTACCAGAACACTCTCAAGTTTTTTTTGTTCAAATCACTTTCGAAGCCAGATATGCAAAGTTTGATTGAATTTTTATTTAGAAATTTCAATCCTCCGCAATCTTTGCTGATAAAACACCCTGTTCATAATTATCTGACAGATTATTAAAAAAAAGTGTGATTAGTGACACATACCGTTTCACCGGCAGGTTTCAAAGAAGACTCGTATCTGAGAAGTTTAGCAACCTCCTTCTTCTCATTCTGATCCTGACTGGTGATCACCCCCTCCTTCAGAAAAATGTTGTAATCTTTGTAGAAGTCTGCATACTCTTGAGGCTGTTGGGCCGATTTATCGTTCAGAAAACGTAGAATTTTGTTGGTCAGCACAATTCTCAATTTCCTAAGAAAGAAAAATATTCTCATTAGTATCAGTATTGGTATTAGTATCAGAAGACGAAGAATAAGAAGAAGAAGAAGAAGAAGAAGAAGAATAATAGGTAGTCAGAATAACATCGGAAAAAAGATCCTAATCTTCTTTGTGTCTGGGTGGTAGAACAAGTGACTCCAATGTCTGTTACTGACTGCATCGTAATGCTCATGGACAGTTAACGTTTGTATTCAAAAACTTCGCACAGACTCTAACATCAGAGTATGGAATTGTCAAAGCATACTTTGGATTAGTTCCTATCTCTGTGTTTATTATCTAAAATTATCAAAACATTTTGAATAAAATGTTGTCAACTGTGCAACGAATTACCAGCCACCTTAAGAGATAATGCAGGACGTAAATTTAGAATTTTGATGAAGAACCAACTCTTGTGCATACTCAACTGATGAATTTGAAACACATTACGAGATGAGCTAGGCTGCTCAGTATTATTTATAAAATAACATCATAGTTCCTCTTTAAAAAAAAGTATTAATATAAAATAACATATTAAAAACACAAATTATAACAAAATAACTAGTTTCGATGTTTCACAACATCATCAGGTTTTAAACATAAATTTCAAATAAACGTTTTACTAATAAGTAGCCCTGAATAAATACATTTCAAGAAGATATGCTCAGTATTATTATACGTATATTCTATGTATTTTTGCTTAAAAAAATCATTGAAATAGGCCTAGATTTGACTAAATTATCGACATATCCAGATACTCCTTCCGTGGGTGGTAAATTGGACTATTTATAATAATAGTAATACCAGCATATTGTCAATTAAAAGCAAAAACCTAATCTGACCCTTCACCTTTTAAACATCAAATTCAACACAATCTATTATAGTATCCTAGATTTTTTGATTTCATAAAAACTTGAAATTGATTGTGTAGAATTGTAGAGGAAAGAAAATATCTACGAATAATAGTATCAACTTGCCTGATTAGTGCAGCATTCTGCAGTAGTTCACGGCTCAAATTCAGTGGAATATCCTCAGAATCCACAACACCTATAAAATGATTCATACATTAAAATTACTTCTCAACATTCAAAGAAATTCAGGAGTATTCAAAAAAAGAAAGAAATAACTGGGAAAAGAGTTCTTTAGTATTTAATTATCTACAATTTCCTCTAATTTAAAATACCGTTGAAAGATTGGTATCCTAGTTATATATCTTCTGGTTAGGAAAATACGTTTTCGCCACACTGCACAGAAAGCAGCTGTTTTCCAGTCCTTACATAGATCTGAAAGGCATTGTTTGCAGACGACTCTCGTCTGACGTCAGAACAGGTTAAGAGTACCCTTTCCAGCCGCTAACATGGAACTAAGAAAGGTGATCAAAAACTTTTCATTATTTGTGTTCATTATTCAACAATTAAAACATTTATAATAATATCATCTTATTGTCATTTGAAAGAATAAAAAAGTATAAACTCAACCTCCCACATAATTGAACATCATCTTTTAGGTTATTTAGACAAATATAATAAAAAATAAAATACTTGGACAATTTCCTGATATTCAGATTACCTCAGATTTGCTAGAGCTATCACCTTCAACTTTTGCTTTCGGAAGTGCTTAATAAACAATTATTCTCATGTATATATATTGTTTATTTTTCTGTGTGGCGAAAAATAGCGTTCGCGCCACGGGCGAAAATGTTTTTCCGGCTCTCAATCTTTTCTAGTCCTCGGCCTAGGGCCTCGGACTTGAAAACCGATTTCGAGCCGGAAAAGTCTCATTTTCTGCTCTAGGTGCAAAATATACTATTTTTGCACATTTCCCCTTTATCTCAATAATCATTAAAGTTACATATTTTAAATTGGTTTTATTCGATTATTCAGCTAAAAAGGACAATAACTAAAAACCTATCAGTCGAAATCTATATCTAATAATATGGTTGGAAATAGGAAGGAATTTCCAATAAGATTCATAAAATCTGTTTCTTTGTTAGACGTTTCTTAACCTTTTATGAGCGCTCAAAGTTGAAAAAAGTATATTTGTCGACTTCAAAGTCAAATTTCCAACAGTTTTAACGCTTATAAAAAGTTCAAAAACTTCAACAGAGCAACAAATTTATAAGAACCATATTCTTAGAATTAGATTTTGACTGATAGGTTTTTAGTTGTTGTCGTTTTCAATAAAATCGAGAAATCGATACATCTCGAGAACTGAGGTCGTTATCAGAATTTTTTGTTGCAATTGTATGTAGAATCTACGGTCTTCCCACCATTCGTGGGACACTGTATAATTTATATTATTGAGAATTTCATGTAGAATCTATGGTCGTCGGCTATTACACCTTTCATGGAATACTCTGTATAATGTATAAAAACAGTATAAAACAGAATGTATAATAAAAAAAGAAGGGTACTACTAATGTAACTATGTTACACAACTTTAGTATAGTGTGAAGCAGGATTTATCGTAGACGTTGCCCACAACTACCAAGTTAACGTATAATTTATATAAATACAATATATAAGAGTATAAATTGAAATAGTTGATGAATTACTACTCAATTAAGACTGAAGTTATAGCCAGCCTTAAGGGCAGGTCACACCGAGCTCGCGTCCGCGGCGGTAGCGAAGTCAAAAAACTCGCCTTCCATGTTATTAAGTTGTGCAGGTCACACCGAGCTCGCTACCGCAAAGGTAGTACCTCGGCGGTAGTTTCACTTCACGAGCCAGGCGAACTTTTGAAACGTCTCCTAGTGGGAGTACCGCTAGCGGTAGTGAGCTCGGTCTGACCTGGCCAATCTAATAACATGGAAAGCGAACTCCAGAACTTCGCCGTCGGTAGCGCATGCGCAGAATACCGAGACTCACACGTGACAATGAGTCATTTGCATGCCTACAGCGACGCAACATTTGTGTTGCAGTCGGAATTGAGCTACTGTATTGTCATTTGCATTGTCTTCCGTTGTTGCATTGTCATTTTCGTTGTTCATCATTTTATTTAAATTATTTAATTATATTTCTTTAATCTTCATCTATTCTTAATCAACTATTGCTTCAATGGAGAACCTAATTGAAGAAGTGAGGAAACGACCCATAATATGGGATTTCAGAAACGACAATTATAAAGAGGCGAAGTACAGCACTCTGGTTGCCGGCCTTCCCCCACTTCTAGAGAACCAGCCTCATCAAAACAAGAAAAAAACCAAACTACCGCTGGCGGACGTTTTTGGTGTGAACTGCTTCCAGAAAAACTACCTCCGCGGGAGCGATTTCGCTACCGCTAGCAGACGTTGGTGTGACGACCGCTTTACTGCAGGTTAGTTTTGCGTTTCTAGAGTTTATGTCATTTTCTATATATATAAAAAGCGAAATGGCACTCACTCACTGACTGACTCACTCACTCACTCACTCGCATAACTAAAAATCTACCGGACCAAAAACGTTCAAATTTGGTAGGTATGTTCAGTTGGCCCTTTAGAGGCGCACTAAGAAATCTTTTGGCAATATTTTAACCCTAAGGGTTCTTTTAAGGTTTAAAGTTCGTCTTTTAGCATGTATATTCTTCTTCTCCCAATCTCTTAATTATAATTGAAATTTCCATATCATATGTTACTATAGAACTATAATCTAGATAGAGTACCTCTTGAAACAGTTGTTAACTGGCAACTAAATTAATAATTTTGTGAGGTTGGCATTAAGTTGAGTTGACTTTGTTAGGTTGGCACCAAGTTGAAGATTTAAAAGCATTTATCGCGGAAAAATTGATTGGGCACTGCTACTTCAATCCTGGGAATATTATATTACTAGCCGTCAGGCTGGCTTCGCTCGCCATATCCGTTTAGCCAGACGTTTAGTCTGGACCCCCGACTGGATTGTCCTAACATGATAAAAATGCAGGCGAGCGAAGCGAGCCTGCTAATCTCATTCTTGGACGATCCAGTCGGTGGTCTAGGGGGTGGAGCCCCTGGCTAGACGGATATGGCGAGCGAAGCGAGCCTGACGGCTAGTTAGACTATAAAATATAGTACAGTAGCTCTAGAGTGTTCACGTTATAAGGTCAGAATTTGATTGACATTGGCTTGCAATCCTGTTTGTATTTAGACAGAGCAGACAGCTATCAACTCCGAACTAATTGATACATGACAGTGATAATCCGCATAATTGATTTTAACTTTTGCAGATAAATCGAGAGATGGATGGATCGATAGATAGATAGACAGATAAATGGACAATAATTGTCTTCACTTTTGCAGATAATCGAGAGATGGATGGATCGATAGATAGATAACAGATAAATGGACAATAATTGTCTTCACTTTTGCAGATAAATCGAGAGATGAATGGATCGATAGATAGATAGATAGACAGATAAATGGACAATAATTGTCTTCACTTTTGCAGATAAATCGAGAGATGGATGGATCGATAGATAGATAGACAGATAAATGGACAATAATTGTCTTCACTTTTGCAGATAAATCGAGAGATGGATGGATCGATAGATAGATAGACAGATAAATGGACAATAATTGTCTTCATATTTACATTTCAAAACATAACAATATTGTTGTGGGGGAAGTTCTACCCACAATAATATTAGAAAAATCAGAATAGTAATAGCTCAATCATAAAACATTATACAATGCAAAGCTAAGTCATGCTTTACAATTTAATTAACAATACTACACAACTTTAGTGTAGTGTGAAGCAGGATTTATCGTAGACGTTGCCCACAACTACCAAGTTAACGTATAATTTATATAAATACAATATATAAGAGTATAATTGAAATAGTTGATGAATTACTACTCAATTAAGACTGAAGTTATAGCCAGCCTTAAGGGCAGGTCACACCGAGCTCGCGTCCGCGGCGGTAGCGAAGTCAAAAAACTCGCCTTCCATGTTATTAAGTTGTGCAGGTCACACCGAGCTCGCTACCGCAGAGGTAGTACCTCGGCGGTAGTTTCACTTCGCGAGCCAGGCGAACTTTTGAAACGTCTCCTAGTGGGAGTACCGCTAGCGGTAGTGAGCTCGGTCTGACCTGGCCATCTAATAACATGGAAAGCGAACTCCAGAACTTCGCCGTCGGTAGCGCATGCGCAGAATACCGAGACTCACACGTGACAATGAGTCATTTGCATGCCTACAGCGACGCAACATTTTGTGTTGCAGTCGGAATTGAGCTACTGTATGTCATTTGCATTGTCTTCCGTTGTTGCATTGTCATTTTCGTTGTTCATCATTTTATTTAAATTATTTAATTATATTTCTTTAATCTTCATCTATTCTTAATCACTATTGCTTCAATGGAGAACCTAATTGAAGAAGTGAGGAACGACCCATAATATGGGATTTCAGAAACGACAATTATAAAGAGGCGAAGTACAGCACTCTGGTTGCCGGCCTTCCCCCACTTCTAGAGAACCAGCCTCATCAAAACAAGAAAAAACCAAACTACCGCTGGCGGACGTTTTTTGGTGTGAACTGCTTCCAGAAAACTACCTCCGCGGGAGCGAGCTCGCTACCGCTAGCAGACGTTGGTGTGACGACCGCTTTACTGCAGGTTATTTTGCGTTTCTAGAGTTTATGTCATTTTCTATATATATAAAAGCGAAATGGCACTCACTCACTGACTGACTCACTCACTCACTCACTCGCATAACTAAAAAATCTACCGGACCAAAAACGTTCAAATTTGGTAGGTATGTTCAGTTGGCCCTTTAGAGGCGCACTAAGAAATCTTTTGGCAATATTTTAACCCTAAGGGTTCTTTTTAAGGTTTAAAGTTCGTCTTTTAGCATGTATATTCTTCTTCTCCCAATCTCTTAATTATAATTGAAATTTCCATATCATATGTTACTATAGAACTATAATCTAGATAGAGTACCTCTTGAAACAGTTGTTAACTGGCAACTAAATTAATAATTTTGTGAGGTTGGCATTAAGTTGAGTTGACTTTGTTAGGTTGGCACCAAGTTGAAGATTTAAATGCATTTATCGCGGAAAAATTGATTGGGCACTGCTACTTCAATCCTGGGAATATTATATTACTAGCCGTCAGGCGGCTTCGCTCGCCATATCCGTCGCTTCGCTCGCCATATCCGTTTAGCCAGACGTTTAGTCCTGGACCCCGACTGGATTGTCCTACATGATAAAATGCAGGCGAGCGAAGCGAGCCTGCTAATCTCATTCTTGGACGATCCAGTCGGTGGTCTAGGGGGTGGAGCCCCCTGGCTAGACGGATATGGCGAGCGAAGCGAGCCTGACGGCTAGTTAGACTATAAATATAGTACAGTAGCTCTAGATGTTTTCACGTTAAAGGTCAGAATTTGATTGACATTGGCTTGCAATCCTTGTTTGTATTTAGACAGAGCAGACAGCTATCACCTCCGAACTAATTGATACATGACAGTGATAATCCGCATAATTAATTTTAACTTGATTTTATCCAAGCTCTCAAGTGTGTAGAAGTGATTAAAACTTTGCATTCTGCCCTACAGTACTTGATAATACGTGTAGTATGTGCTATGATTAATATAGTCATCTTTCATTTATATTCTATTTAAAATAATATGTTGTGTAACCAATTAAGGTTCAGTAACTCAAATCTTTTATCTATTAAATATTGTACTGTACCTTAATCAGCCACTTGGGATAAGGTTTTTAGGGAATTTCCATTTCTTAATTTCCCAACGGAGGTCCGGATAATCGGTGCTCTAATGTACAGGGTGAGCATAAATTGTTGAACACATTTCATAGAAAAAAATACTAGTAGCGCGCCTATTTTTCTGGCAAACATTGGTGTAGCTGCTATAATGAGTGTGATGACCTTTATCGGAACACAGTCGACTCAATGGTGTGGGGTGATTGATTGATTACTTTATTTATGTAGATTACAATATATATGGCTTATACCTTATATACAATAGCTTACAATACAGCAAAAATTATAGATGAATTTACATAATATAGACTAAGAAAATAATATTGAGCTGTATATAATATGAAAAAAAAAAAACATTTGATTGACGACTCTCTGAAAATGATATATAAAAATATCCTTTCATCAACTCACGACCAGAAGAGTGAAAGGTAGATAGATTGATAAATAGATGGGAAGAGAGAATTTAATTCGATAATTATCTTTATTAAGGGTGAAGTTAGGACTCTTGGTCTTCTCTGCTACAAAATTCCATATGATGAGATAGATGTGTGTGTGTGAGAGAGAGTTGATTGATTGAGTACTTTATTTATAAGCTAGTTATATTGTAATCTACATAAATAAAGTACTAATCAATCAATCTCTCTCTCACACACACACTTCTATCATAATATGGAA
>NW_024094773.1:0-10580 GCF_014356525.2 Nilaparvata lugens
GGAAAGAATATTAAAAATATTCCTCCCACTGACTCTCTACCAAAGAGAGAGAGAGTGAGGGACAGACAGAGTGATTGAGAGAATAGCAGAGTTTAGAGAAAGTGGAAATGCTAGAGAGGGAACCACGGACCAATCACAGCCACGCAAGCCTATCCACACCTCCAAGCTCTCCCACTTTCTCCAAATTGTAGTTTGTAGTTCTCAATTCAGCCGGTAGACGGCATTGGATACTGGGTCACATGCTTGATATCATATTTTACTATAGTGAGGTCCACGTTATGAAGTCAGCACCTGATTAACATGGTGTTGCTATCCTTGTCTATAACTCACAAAGCAGATAGCTCTATCCTGTTTTGTATCAAATTATGGTATTGTGTATCAAGCTGAGATGATACTGTATCATATTGTGTTGATATTGTATCATGTTGTGGTTGTTCTTGTTTTATAGTCAAGTCCACGTTATATGTCAGCACTTGATCAACATTGGTGTTGCTAGAATCCTTGTCTATTATTCCACAAAGCATGGAACTATCCTGTTTTGTATCAAATTAAGTTGTTGTGTATCGAGTTGAGATGATACTGGATCATATTGTGATTGCTCTTGTTCTATAGTGAGGTCCACGTTATAATGTCAGCACCTGATTAACATTGGTGTTGCTATACTTGTATATCATTCGACAAAGCGATGACTCTATCCTTTTCTAGCTCAGCATATTGCCAGATTGTGTCTGGACATATAGAATAACTAGCAGAAAATATTTTATCTAACAACGGTTGAAAAGAGTAGTGTTGCAATTTGATTGATGAAAAAAGTTGAAAAAATTTTGAAAATTTGATTGATGAAACCAATCAAAAGTAATCATCAACAAACAACGTCACAAACGGACAACTCGAGGCTCTAGTATTAGTAGGACTCCTTCGCTCGTTCACCGTAGATAGAATAATTAGTAACAGATGGACAAGGAATTTCGATGAGGAAATACCATGATATCGATTCAGTAAATTTATCATGTTTGTGAATAAATAATTCTTCCACTAGATACTGTCAAATTTCTTGTAGAAAATGTCATAAATAGAAGAGGTTCGTATCTAAACTATAATAACGGGAAGAGCTGGCTTATACAGGTAGGTGAGAGGAATTCACGAATGACGCATCATCACGTCTCAACTACTCAACTCATTAATTCACATTTTGCATAACATTCTCAATGACCGAGGATGGTTATAGGCCTATTTGAATCTCCAAGATTTCATACGTCAAGTTTTCAATTTGTCAAGTTATAATTAGATCCTTGTGGAGCACGTTTACCTGCTAGTCTACAATAAATTAACAACAAAATATTTCACTAAATCTTCTGTAAAAACGTGATTTCTGAAGGAGGTCAACTACTGTTGGGATTGACACTACAAAAAAAACTAAATCCAATTTTTCTCCTCCATTACGAAATAATTCTCCAAATTTAGATCAACTATGAGCCGAAAATTACACTACATAGAACAAAATTTAATTTTCTCCGTTGTTACAAAATAAATCTCCCAATTAGATCGAATATCAGTGTTTAAATTCAAAAAAAAATCCCCATTTAGATCAAATATCAGCGTTGGAGAGACTAGAGTATGGAAAACTCAGAGAATATCTAGGTTTCCGAGTGTAAAAATAAAACAAAAATCAAGAAACTACGCAGAAAATTAGAATTAATAGTTTCTGGCGTTGGTTTTTTTCTCAAATTTCATTTTCTCAATCTTCCGTTTTGACTCAGTGAACTTGAACTAGTGAGGGGCAAACTATTTGAACCAAAACGTTAACAAACTATCAAAAAGAATACAGAATGGATAAACTACTATAGTGAGGTCCACGTTATAATGGCAGTATTCGATTGACATTGGTGTTGCTATCCTTGTCTATCATTCCACAAAGCAGATAGCTCCATCCTGTTATGTATCAAATTAAGGTGTTGTGTTCAATTTGAGATGATATGATAAGTTTATATTGTGTTGACCTGTATCATACGTGATCATACTGTATCTTATTGTGTCGGTTCTGTATCATATGTCAAACACTAATTTTTTGCTATAGTGAGGTCCACGTTTTAATGACAGTGGAACGATAGGATAGCAGCGTTGACGATTCTCTACCTTGTCACTGTCGTTAGACGATTCTCTGCCTTGTCACTGCCTTCAGTAGAGGATAGCTGATACCGGTATATCTTATGTAAAATCAACACGATTCTTTCTAGTTAAATAATCGATATATTTTATTCGTCAAGAGGATATATTTCTTAATGATCAATGATAGATTAAGAATGAATTGAATAGTCTATAATCAATTATATTAACATTGTTTAAAAGATCTGACACGTTGCAGAGCTGGAAAAGGATAGAGCTATCTGCTTGTGGAGTGATAGACAAGGATAGCAACACCAATGTAATCTAATACTGCCATTATAACGTGGACCTCACCTATAGCAATTAGTGTTCGACAATTGATCAGTACCAATACAATATGATACCGTATCATCTCAATTGATACACAACACCATAATTGATACAAAAGAGGATAGAGCTATCTGCTTTGTGGAATGATAGACAAGGATAGCAACCACCAATGTCAATCGAATACTGCCATTAGAACGTAGACCTCACTATAGCAATATAGTGATCGACAATATGATAAATATCATCTCAACTTGATACACAAACCATAATTTGATACAAAACAGGTTAGAGCTGTCTGTTTTGTGGAATGATAGACAAGGATAGCAACAATTGTAAAATAAAATCTATCTATCTATCTATCTATCTATCTATCACTCTCTCTCTTTCTCTATTCCTCATATATGTTTTCCAGCAAATTCTACATCCTGTCCATTCTGCAATGATGACAACCCTTCCAAAGGAATTACCGAGCGTTCGTTGCTTAACTCATTCCAATACTTTTTTATCAACAACAATAAAATTATACTAGCATACTCTACACTTTATTGGCAATAATAGACTATTATTTCAATATCAAGTGGAACAATAACAATAAATCACAGTGTTTATCAACAGAATTGAACAATAATTTTCTTTCATCAGTAAATTTGCCTTCAATTAACTTATATCCGCGATAAAAATTTATCATCAAAGTCGGTTCACGGATTTCCCAGAAACAGAGTTCCTCTCTTTCTCCATCATCTTCTTTCTCTCTTCCCTCCAGTCTTCTTCTTCTTCCTCTTCTTTGTCTCCTTCTTGTACATCTCCATCACTATCATCTTCTTCTTTTTCCTGTTCCACTTCTTTATCATTATCTTCATCTCATTTTCTTTTTGTACCTCTCCTCCATCTTCTCTCCTTCTCCTTTTTCTCCTTCTTCTTCCTCTTCTTGTTCTTCTTCTTCTCCTTCTTCTTCTTCTTCTCCTTGTTTTTGGACGTCTTCTTCATCTTCATCATCATCATATTTTTTCTCTTTTCTTTACTCTCCTTAATCATCATTATAATCTTCTTCTTTTTCTCATCCTTACCCCTCTCCTTCAACTTAATTATCATCATCATCCTCCTCTTCTTCTCCTTCTTCTACTTCTTCCTCTTCTTCTTTTTCATCTTCTCCTCCCTTCTCTATCTCTATCTTTCATTTTTTCTTCAACAATACACTCAAAGATAAACACGTTCATTGTTCTTTCAATTTTTTTTATTGGTAAATTTCAATACCATCATTATCTTTGGTATTAGTCATTCCATCACAATTCATTATTTATTGTTTTCAAATTTATTTCATATTACAAATTTCACAGAATTTATTATCTACACTTTCAATTTACTGTCAGCCTACCTTATTAATGCT
The DNA here is from genome assembly GCF_014356525.2 of Nilaparvata lugens. Taxonomy (NCBI): domain Eukaryota; kingdom Metazoa; phylum Arthropoda; class Insecta; order Hemiptera; family Delphacidae; genus Nilaparvata; species Nilaparvata lugens. The sequence continues at coordinate 3,824 of NW_024094773.1, forward strand.
ACCCATTTTACCAGAACTGACAATTTGAAGTAGATCTGCCACCACGGTAATAACTCTGATAACAAATTATTGTTTGTCAGATATGTTTATCAATACAGTATTATCTGTTATTAGGTGATGTATTCCGCTAGCTGTAATAAATAATCTATCATTTTTTTATTGTAAGTGGATTAAGTTACATAATGATTATGTTGTGTTTAGTTGGCAGTAAATACTGCGTGTACTTTGTGATAGTTATGATTTATGTCGTGAAATTCGATTAATTTATTTATCGTCAATATTTTTGCAAGCTAATATTTTTCAATACATTTTTTGTGGTCAAATTTCCGTCTTTTCATGCCGCGAGAGAATATAACTAGTGAAGTTTTCAACATTAGACAAAGCGGATAGCTCTATCCTTTTCTAGCACCGGCGACAAATGATTGTTTCAAGGATTTCGGCAAATTTTTTTGTACCGATTCCTCTCTAAAATTTCCATATCGCAATGGAATTTTGCTCTGCTGGTCACAAAATGATTATCACTACTTCTTATAAGAGTTTTTACACTACAAATGTTGTGTTCTCTATCCTTTTTTGTATCAAATTATGGTGTTGTGTATCATGTTGAGATGATACTGTATCATATTGTCGAACACTAATTGCTATAGTGCTACGTTATAATGGCAGTATTTGATCAACATTGGTGTTGCTATCCTTGTCTATCATTCCACAAAGCAGATAGCTCTATCCTGTTTTGTATCAAATTATGGTGTTGTGTATCAAGTTGAGATGATACTGTATCATATTGTCGAACACTAATTGCTATAGTGCTACGTTATAATGGCAGTATTTGATTAACATTGGTGTTGCTATCCTTGTCTATCATTCCACAAAGCAGATAGCTCTATCATGTTTTGTATCAAATTATGGTGTTGTGTATCAAGTTGAGATGATACTGTATCATATTGTCGAACACTATTGCTATAGTGAGGTCTACGTTTTAATGGCAGTATTTGATCAACATTGGTGTTGCTATCCTTGTCTAACATCCCACAAAGCAGATAACTCTATCCTGTTTTGTATCAAATTATGGTGTTGTGTATCAAGTTGAGATGATACTGTATCATATTGTCGAACACTAATGCTATAGTGAGGTCCACGTTATAATGGCAGTGTTTGATTAGCAATCTGGTATTGCTATCCTTTTCTATCATCCCACAAAGCAGACAGCTCTATCCTGTTCTGTATCAAATTATGGCGTTGTGTATCGAGTGGAGATGATACTGTTCATATTGTCGAACACTAATTGATATAGTTAGGTCCACGTTATAATGGCAGTATTTGATCAACATTGGTGTTGCTATCCTTGTCTATCATTCCACAAATCAGATAGCTCTATCCTGTTTTGTATCAAATTATGGTGTTGTGTATCAAGTTGAGATGATACTGTATCATATTGTAGAACACTAATTGCTATAGTGCTACGTTATAATGGCAGTATTTGATCAACATTGGTGTTGCTATCCTTGTCTATCATTCCACAAATCAGATAGCTCTATCCTGTTTTGTATCAAATTATGGTGTTGTGTATCAAGTTGAGATGATACTGTATCATATTGTCGAACACTAATTGCTATACTGAGGTCCACGTTATAATGATATAATCCATGATCAACATTGGTGTTGCTATCCTTATCTATCATCCGACAAAACAGATAGTGCTATCCTTTCCCAGCTCTGCAACGTTGCTAAATCGTTTCTCAACCATGTAGAAATATGATTGATTATCAAAATATCTAATCTCAATCATGAGTATCTATTATCATTTGAAAATATATTTTCTCGACAAATAAAATATAACTGATTATTTCAAACAGAATGAACCGTTAATAGTTGATTGGATATACCGGTATCAGTTATCCTCTTTAGAAGACAGAGAATCGACATCCCTGTTTTCGCATCTTTTTTCACTTCCAATATCGGGGACCGAGCTTCGCTCTGGAGTACAAAAGCATAAAAATGTATTACGAGAGTAGAAATTATAATAACATTCATACAGAAGTGTTCTATCTAATCACAGTAAATTGAGATTATTCACAGAGAATGCAAAAATCTACCTCACAAAGGCCCAGTTGCACAAAAGCCGGTTAAATTTTAATCCTGATTAACTTTATGTGAAACAAATCAGGGAAGACCATTTAAAAAAGATGGATCTACTGGAATTAATCAGGATTGAAAATAACCCGGCTTTTTTGCAACCGGCACAAAGTACCTGATTGAATGATTACAAAAGTTCAACAGCTGAGTCATAATTTTGACACAGTCCCACACACATGAACTCGCTCACTCACTTCTATAGGTGCGTACAGATATACGCGCCGCGAACATGAGCAATTCACTTTTAATCAGCTGACTATATCTGTATTTTTACAGAAACGGTAAGATACAGGATATAAAAAGCTTGGCATCAGCTGATTAAAAGTGAATTGCTCATGTTCGCGGCGCGTATATCTGTACGCACCTCAACATTAACAGACGACGAAATAATTATTATCAGCTGTTTTTCAACAAGAAACAGTAATGAATAATAATTATCCTTTCAATGTTCTTCAGCGAGTTTTCCCAGGGATGAGACCTAGTGCAATCGAATTTTCATATTATAAACCTACTATGCTCTGAATTTCGTGAGAATCGTTAGAGCCGTTTTCGAGATCCGGTGAAATACAAACATATAAAATATAACTGATTATTTCAAACAGAATGAACCGTTGATTGGATATACCGGTATCAGTTATCCTCTTTAGAAGACAGAGAATCGACATCCCTGTTTTCGCATCTTTTTTCACTTCCAATATCGGGGACCGAGCTTCGCTCTGGAGTACAAAAGCATAAAAATGTATTACGAGAGTAGAAATTATAATAACATTCATACAGAAGTGTTCTATCTAATCACAGTAAATTGAGATTAATTCACAGAGGAATGCAAAAATCTACCTCACAAAGGCCCAGTTGCACAAAAGCCGGTTAAATTTTAATCCTGATTAACTTTATGTGAAACAAATCAGGGAAGACCATTTAAAAAAGATGGATCTACTGGAATTAATCAGGATTGAAAATAACCCGGCTTTTTTGCAACCGGCACTGAGTACCTGATTGAATGATTACAAAAGTTCAACAGCTGAGTCATAATTTTGACACAGTCCCACACACATGAACTCGCTCACTCACTTCTATAGGTGCGTACAGATATACGCGCCGCGAACATGAGCAATTCACTTTTAATCAGCTGACTATATCTGTATTTTTACAGAAACGGTAAGATACAGGATATAAAAAGCTTGGCATCAGCTGATTAAAAGTGAATTGCTCATGTTCGCGGCGCGTATATCTGTACGCACCTCAACATTAACAGACGACGAAATAATTATTATCAGCTGTTTTTCAACAAGAAACAGTAATGAATAATAATTATCCTTTCAATGTTCTTCAGCGAGTTTTCCCAGGGATGAGACCTAGTGCAATCGAATTTTCATATTATAAACCTACTATGCTCTGAATTTCGTGAGAATCGTTAGAGCCGTTTTCGAGATCCGGTGAAATACAAACATATAAAAATATCTAAACATCCAAACACCTAGAGATATGAATAGAAATTGCTCGTTTAATAGTATAGATATCATTAAGCCAGTTAGGCTAGCTACACACGCATTGATTTCTGGTTGTTCGATTTCTAGTCCTCCTTATGAATTCTATGAAGCTTGACAAACATCATCTGTTCAATCTAATGGAATTTACTAGTAGTTCTGTGAACAGTAGACCTCACGCAGTATTCTCATCCACAAGTACCTGATTGAAACTTATGGACCTCATGGAAATACAGCAATAGACTGGCTTCTCCACACATCTGTGTTATCACTTGTCAACTGATTTATGATGAATAATTCTATAGTCTGATTTTTAGATGGAATTAAATAGAGAATGCATTTATTCAAATGCTAATTAATATATAATTATTATTTAACGAAAATCCTAAATGAATGCTGCAAATCACCCCGAAGACCTCTGCTACTGCAGACATTGACAACAGGGCTAACAGCTAGATGGAAATTCGATGAGAACTACTATCCAAAAATTAATGTCAGCCCGGGAATGACAACGGGCTGACAATTAATTTTTGGATAGTAGTTCTCATCGAATTTCCATCTAGCTGTTAGCCCTGTTGTCAATGTCTGCAGTAGCAGAGGTCTTCGGGATGATTTGCAGCATTTATTTAGGATTTCCGTTAAATAATAATTATAGTCTGATTTTTACTCTAATATTGGCTTATGAAGGAGGCTCCTTTTTCCTTCTATATTATCCTTGAAATGCAAAATTTCCAAAAACCTTGTATATACGTCGACGCGCAATAAAAGGAACATACCTGTCAAATTTCATGAAAATCTATTACCGCGTTTCGCCGTAAATGCGCAACATATAAACATTCAAACATTAAGAGAAATGCCAAACCGTCGACTTGAATCTTAGACCTCACTTCGCTCGGTCAATTAGGATGGCAAAAAATCGATGTGTGCGTGCGGGGCTTTAGACTAGTAGTTCTGTGAACAGTAGACCTCGCGCAGTTATAAACCACAGCCTCCTCTTATACTGTCCATCAGAGTAAATATTGTCTGAATGTCGTGTCGGCAAGATATCGGTGTGAAAACGGCTAATGGCTTTTGGTGTTGGTGTATCAAAAATGCTAACATCAAAAGCTAATCTCCTTGAAGACATACTGGCAACAGGACAGCCCGAGTTCAAAGCAGAGAAAGGTCGAGAGACAATACTATTTCATTTTAGTTATTAATTGCATGCGTTATTGCAAGCAATCAATAGTTCATTTAATAGTGCATAAAAATTGCATGCAAATAAATAATATATAAACATAAAAACTTAAAGAGAAATGCAAAACCGTTGACTTGAATCTTAGACCTCACTTCGCTCGGTCAACTACAGCCGCGAGTCGTTTATTTGATTGGTAATTATTGTCTATTTTATTTTTTTTATTTACAATGCAAATGACACTAATGTAATAACATTGGTAGATAAAATAATAAGGTACAGTAGTCCTTGTGCTATTTTTCTTCCAAATTTAAAGGTGACAAAGTACAAGATAAGGTTAGAATTTCACGTGTACATTTTTATAAAATTTTAGTGCAGAATAAACATGGAAACTATAAATTTTGAATTTAGATGGCTTGAATTGATAAATTTATTAGAAATATTCCACTCAATTACCACCTTTAGCGAATAATATTGAGTTAAGAAAATTTGGAACCATTGAAGAAACACAAACTTGTGAACACTTGTCTACATTTATATGTCACATTTATATATTCGAAAAAATAATTCAGAGCATTCTTTGAATATTTCCACTTGACCCTAATCCTTTCTCCCCACTCAAGTAAAGTACAGTAATCAGTAAGGGTCAAGAGGTATTAGTGAGGTTCTCAAACCTCAAACGTCTCAAGAATTGTTATCAGTTATAATCCGCATTGAGGTTTGCAACAATACCCGTTAATTGGCCACAGATCTCTGCTTTTATCCCTTGGAAATGATCTCCAACTGAGTTGAAGCATCCTTATCTGATTCAGGAGTTATAGACTCCTTATCAGGATGTATAGAATCCTTATCACCCTTGACCAATCAATTATAAAGTTTCGAGAAGAGGTTATCCCAGTTATCGAATTATTGAGGCTAAGATAAGTATCAACATTTTGAGACTATTATTGATTCCTTGGACTATGAACTTTGGACAAAAGTGATTTAAGTTCCAGAGAATCGTACAAGAAAGAAAACATTAATTTTCTTTTGCACTTCTAGTGAGGTCCACGTTATAATGTCAGTGGAAATGATAGGACAATAACATCGCCAATTTTCTGCCTTATCTCTGCCTTTCATAGAAGATAGCTGATACCAGTATATCTGATGTGCTATTAACTACTGTTCTTTCTTGTTATATAATCAATTATATTATATTCGCCGAGAGAATATATTTCTCAATTATTTAATAACGAATTTTCATAATCGAGATTGAATACTTTTGATTAATTATTTTCTACATTGTTGAGAAACAAGCAAACTGGCGAATCGCATGCAAGCACTGATAAGGCACGCCTCTAAGTTGAACCTCATTGGTGGAAACTCACTCACAATGACTAGCTCTCAATTCTGCCACCAGGTGGCTCCAGGTACTGGGTCAACTTCTCAGTCTCGTGTATAGCTTCTTCTCAATCTTTCATCCCCATTATTTTCATCAATATTCTTTAGTAGTTCTGTGAACAGTAGACCTCACGCAGTATCCTCATCCACAAGTACCTGATTGAAACTATAGACCTTATGGAAATACAGCAATAGACTGGCTTCTCCACAAATCTGTGTAATCACTTGTCAGCTGATTTATGATGAATAATTCTATAGTCTGATTTTTACTCTAATATTAGCGTATGAAGGAGGCTCTTTTTTCCTTTTATATTATTCTTGGAATGCAAAATTTCCAAAAACCTTGTATAATATACGTCGATGCGCAATTAAAAAAGGAACATACCTGTCAAATTTCATGAAAATCTATTACCGCGTTTCGCCGTAAATGCGCAACATATAAACATTTAAACATTAAGAGAAATGCCAAACCGTCGACTTGAATCTTTGATCTCACTTCGCTCGGTCAATAATACTGTAATAGCCATTCAAATGCAATACTAACACTTACAAACTGAAAATTTTCATTTCAATTAACAAT
>NW_024094774.1:0-8051 GCF_014356525.2 Nilaparvata lugens
TGACGCCCTATACTTTGAGATATCTTTCTAACGCTCTAATGCTATCTTTCCTCTATGGCTCCATTCCATTCTTTATTAACGAGCGTAGCCTCGACTATAGTGAGGTCCACGTTATTATGGCAGTATTTGATTAACATTGTTGTTGCTATCCTTGTCTATCATTCGACAAAGCAGATAGCGCTATTCTCCCCCCTCCGCAAAGTTTCCAGATCGTTTTTTAATATATAGAAATATAATCAATCAGCAAAATATTCAATCACAATTTTATTTAATTATTGTAAAAAATTGAAAACATCTTGAGAGCGAGTTCTTCAGCCCGGGGAGCTCACTAGTTTACGGGCCGAGACACACGAGGCAGTTTCTCATACGAGTAGACACGGCATGACATTACAGGAAGCTCTCTGATTGACTGATTACCGATACGCCAACCCAATTACACAATCGGAGAGCTTTCTGTCCTGTCGTGCCGACAAGTCTGAAAAAACGCCTTGTGTGTTTCATTAAACGAATAAATTCGGAATTCTTAATCTTGTTTGTGATTTAATAAAATTGTATCTCAGCGAGATAGCCTCAGTGGAGGCACGCGGTCGTATTACGGCACTAGTGCAAGTGATGTGGTACTTGGGCATTCTGCTGCAGTTCATCGAATGTGGAGTTGAATGTAAATTGCTGTAAATTTGTACTGAATCATATTAGTTTCAAGAAGTGATTGATTAATTGGTACAGTCTGAGTCTTATTTAATTTAGTCCAATTTAAGTCACCATGAATACAAAAATAATACAAGGTTGTGACAGACAAAAACAATAACTATTATTTCTAAATAAAAATTGAAATATATTAGCCAATTTTTCTTTATCGTAGAACGCTAGTCTTTCAAATCGATTTCATTGTTCATCCTGTGTTGAAATTCAATTAGTCTGTAAGCTGTGCGAACCCTTCACCTGGCTTCAAGATGTCAGATTGCTGGCAAAAAATTTTTGCTCAAAAATTTCTAGTTTCATTCAAAATTTAGACTTTTTGAATAATTATTTAGTTACTGTTCAAGATTTTTTAATTTCAGATTCTAATAGTATCTATTAGATTCAAAATTTGCTCGTTTATCTGAGTATTGAAGAGTGTAAATTGTATTTTGAAAAGTGAAAGTGACAACCAACATTTTGATTTGGACAGTATAGTATAAATTGGGAATGGGACAGTATTGGGCATGAGCCTGTTGTGCCTTTCCTCATGTTAAATATTTGTACACAATGTAAATAAATAAATAAATTTAAAATAATACAATTATTTTTCACTTCCATCTCTCTTTAGATAGTCGTAGAGTTATTGAAAAGTGTTTTAAAACTCAAAAAATATCAGAGGGATTTTAATTAGAAACATGCTCTCCGATAGGTGAAACAAGTTTTCTGGTAGTGAAATTATTTTGAAGTTTATTTGTAAAGTTATCAAGTAATTCAAGCCATCTTGAAATTTGGTTAGTTGATGGAAGGTCAAGGTGCCGGTTGTACAAAAGCCGGTTAAATTTTAATCATGATCACGAGAACCAATCAGAAAAGCCGTCTTATCAAAAAGACTTTGTCTGTGTCAAACGTAGCTCTCTGATTGGCTGACTAGGTGACTGCTGCAGAGTGTTACGGCTTGTCAATGACCACGTGACCGAAATGCCGCTCGGTGATTTAGAAATTAAGACTAGTCGAATTAATTATCGTATCATTACTGTAACTGATATTACTCTTCCTTGAGTACAATAAATATCAGAATTTTTCATTAAAAATCTATAAGGATTAAATAGTATCGTGTTCTAAAATGAAAAGGCTGTCATAGCGAAAAAAACTGTTAGGACACTTGATAATAAATTCATGAATCACATTCATTCAGAATGATAAGGTTCATCATACTAGGAGTATAAGAAAATAAATGCCCGGTTGCACAAAAGCCTGTTAAATTTTATTCATGACTAAATGTCACGAGAAGGCTTCTTCGAAGATATAAGGCTTTTGATTAGTTCAGGAGGGATTCAATCACGATTCAAATTCAACAGGCATTTGTGCAACCAGGCCTTAATGTTTTAAAAAAATGATAAAGCATCATTAATAGAATTACAAAATATTTTATTTCCTGATGAAACATTCAAGAAGCACCTGCCTGTCAGCCTCAACTGGAGGTATCTGAAATCACCTTTCAATAAAATTGCAGCACTACGGTAAGTTTATTGTAGAACATTTATATAAAAGAGATTTTTAAAAAGCTCTACATTTCCGTTACTTTATGAGCTTTTACAGTTACTATAAAAGCTTATAGTTATAGTTACTGTTACGGTACATGAGATTTATAGTTATGACTTGATAGATTAACATTACCAACAACAAATTGAGTCAAAGACTAAAAATTAATGACTACAGTAATTGAAAAATTCAATTATTGCACTGTTTTTGTTATACAAATATTTGCTTCACAAAAGCTTGTAAAACTTTAACTGTGATTAAACCATTGATGAGAACCAATCAGAGAAGTCTTCTTGTGACATTTAAGCATGATTAAAATGTAACGGGATTTTCTGCAACCGGGCACACGTTATCAACTTAGCTATGATTATAGGTATGTATAAAGGCATTATTAAGTACAAAATTATTGAATGAAATGGTTTAATACTGTAGACTATAGTGAGGTCCACGTTATAATGACAGTATTTGATCAACTTTGGTTTTGCTATCCTTGTCTATCATTCTACAAAGCTGGTGGTACTATCCTTTTCTAGGTCCAAAACGATGCCAATTATGTTTTTGACAGTGTAGAAATATAATTAATGCAGAGAATCGGCATCGCTATTCTTCTATCTTTATATACTGCCATTATAACGTGGATCTCACTATAGTTTATGAGACAAACTTTCGAAAAGAATATTGTCAGTGGAGAAGTATTCTATATTTATCGCGAAAAATATCTCTGAAATCATTACATTATTGAAAAGCTTTATTACTCCGATTGAGTTTGCTACATTGAGGAAAGAATAGTAATAAAAATAAATTATTATCAAAGCTCTCAGTGAATGGTAGGCATATAAATATATAATGATATATATTCTACTTCCATGACAAAAATGAATCGTTGTTACTATTGTAACGGAATGGTTTATTTTAAGCAGAATTTCAAGCTCCTATCTGCGTTTACAAACATTTTGAGTATTTGAATAGTTCGCGCTCACTAGCCTTGTCAAGTCTAGCCCAACAGCTGACTGTCATCCAGCTAACCTGAATTTTGAGGTTAGTTGAAGAATCAAACATAAAAACAATTAGAAATAACGTAAGTAAGACCAAAAACTATTTTTATTATTATTATTATTATTAGCCGTCAAGCTCCCAGATGGAAGACGCTGAGCAAAATTTGGTTCATTTTTTGTTTTTCTTGTTCTTTTTATCAATCCACCAGTTTTTCATTTTCAGTGAGAACTCCGCTTCCTTGCTTCACTCCATTTTGTTCCCACTCTTGGCACAGTCATCTCTGTTTAAACTTCCCATTTCAACCTTTTCTCTGAAACTGTTCCTGTTGTATATTTCATCATTGTTAATGTTAGCAAGTATTAAGTCCTCTTGACGTTTTTTCATCATGCACTCCATTACTAAGGGTTGCTACATATGTTACTATTCTTTTTGTAAGTCTGTGATCTGGAAGCTCATTATGTGACCATAAATTAAGGCGCCTTTTCTGATGTCTGCTTCTATGTTAGAGTATCTTCAACTTTGGCTGTTTTCTGTAGTCTATAACCATCTTCGGTCTTTCTTGGTCCAAGTATTTTTCTAATTATCTTCCTTTCTTCTTTTTTCAAATTTTCAGTATCTGTTTTTTCTGCTAAGTGTTAGGGTCTCGCTGGCATACAACATTGTTAATTACATGCATAACTATTTTTATTATTTATTGAAAGTACCTGAGTTCAAAAATGTAGCCATAAGATTGCTCTCTATTCTATAACATTTATTAGTAGATTAGCTCTTTATTTCAAAATATATCAAACACTATTATCAAGTTGGCTTAACCGGCAAATTCAAACTATCAACCGGTAAATTCAAAAATACTGTATGTCAACCATGAACTGAAGAAAACTAAATGATATAACAACTTTAATGATATTGAAAAATAATATAGAAGAGGGATATTTACTTTTTTCAGCTTTGAATCTCAGTAGAATAACCAACATCATAAATGTGTCCAGGCTACTTGATGAATCCATCGAATTAATAAAGACTCCCGGTAATGAGATTTGTGTTGGCGGTCAACAATGAATATAAGCAAGGATTTTATTCTACTTAATTAAACTTCGGCTACCTGGTAATCTTGTTAGTAAGTGTGCAATGTCATTAGTACCGTAAACTCATAAATTAGTAGCATACGAGTAGATGGCTTGGCTGTTTGAACAAGTTCAACGTTACCGGTCATTCTTATCAAAAGACCAAATTAAGCGTTTTTAAAGTCGACAGGGCAGTGAGCTCTTTGATTGGCGCCTAGAAGAAACGCGTCATATTGTTCTTGTGATAAATAAAATATGATCTGGCCCTAATAACGTACCAACCTAGTAGTAGAAGAATGAGAAATAGACTGAATACGGTATAATAATTTTGAAAGCTCTAATTAGAAACTCTATTCAAGTCCAACAAAAACTTTATGTTTTGTCTGAAATGCTTGTTGATAGATATATTTATTAATTAAATGTCCAATGGTATACCTCAAGAAGAAAAACCATCACTGCACTTCAACTTCCCATAAATGTTGAGAGATCTAAATTTCTAATTGCAAATACCGTACCTAATATTGTATGGTAATCAATATTTGAATCTAAGATTCTGGTGACTTGTTTAAAATAATCAATAATATTTTATTTGTCAAGAAAAAATAGTTTTATGATGATTTGAATAATAAATTTTCATAATAATTGAGATAAATGCCTTAATATAGAAATCAAGTAATAGTACCATTAACCTTCTGGAAGTCGCGCCCTACTCGAGCTAATCACACCAGCAGTCGCATGTTGTAATTTTTACAACATTCTATTTTTTATGTGTTATGTACTCTGTTTACTGTCAAATCATATTAATTAATTGTATAATCAATATTTCCATCTAAATAGTTTGTTCCAATAAATATTAAAAACTGGATACTTCACAACTATTACTTCCATCTTAATATTTTATGAGTTCAAATTTTTTTCTGCTTTTAAAACTATTCATTATTGTCAGAATAAATTCACAATTGATAGCATTCATTTTAAATATACTTACCATTGTTTAAATAAAAAGATTCCATTTTTAATTATTAGTCAAGATTTAGAAACAGTTAAGTCTCTACTCCTACTGGCGAACAAGTGTTACACTTATGCCAGTAGTTCTTCACCTCCAGCCGTATTTTTCAGATAGATATAGATATTTAGAATAATAATTTTTTTCTGATTGTCACATCTTTGTACTGTTTTCTGTGTTTTGGTGAAATAAATTGAATTATATTACGCCTATGAATATTTGCATGATTACCTTTTCGTAGCCCAATAAGGTACACCAAGCAAAGCCAACAATTCTGCTGTGTTATTGGTTCCTTGGCAGTCTTTCTCCCTATGCACTGTTTATCGTATGCACTATACTTATGAACTGTCGCGACTAAAGGGCACCTAAAGACTGAACCATTGCTCGGTTGATACTGCAACTCAGTGGAGTGATGGGGAGGAAGTTTTGGAATACATAGGTGACTCATTCACTGACACCACTCCATTCAATAGCTTTGTGCAGCAAAAAAACTGACACTGTTGTACTTTTTACAACAGCGCGACTGCCGGAAGGTTAACTTACATTGGATATTCCTATTTTATAAAATATTTTTTCATCAATAGACAAATTATTATTTGTTATTGGTTACCGTACTGAGTTCATAGATATAATAGCCTTTCTATTCTCCTGTGACAGCTAACCATCAATTTAATATAATAATATTATGCCAACTTTTTTGGAATTAATGTAATGTAAGATGGAATAGAAGATTACCGGTATATATTGCATATGAATGAAGAAAAAATCAATTTGAGATTTTACAAAAATTAAAATTAGAAATACAGGCGTACCTAAAGTGACTAACAATAACGACATTGCCTATTCTGTGGAAAATAATATTTTTTAATGATTTCAAAGTATTATAGCTATTATTTGTTTCAGATTAGAATCATTATAGCAAGCCTTATAAAGTTAAGCCCATGTGTCACACCTGACAAACGATGCTTGTATAGCTTCTAACAAAACAGTTAATGTGATACTCAATTATTCATTACCTGCGTACTTGTCTCAGTGGCCCGAATGAATTGTTGACATGTTCAACTTTTGAAGCTAGTGGAATTCTAAAAGCCAGCTATATACTGTTGATAGTTGTTACTATTTCGCTCGCAGATAATGGAATAGCCAGGTGCGACATAGGCTAATTAAAAGTGAAGAGTATACTCAAGTACAACAATATAATTTAATGGATAAGGATAAATGCTGAAGCTGCTGCATTTACACCAAAGTTGTCAACAAAAAAATTTGGTACATGAACAGTTTTCTACATAAAGTTGATGTTCTTTTGTAGAGCAACAGAGTAGAGTACTAGTTGTCAAAGAATTAGCCTAAAAGAGACTGTATAGTCTGCGTGGACTTGTAGAGGTAGAAGATTTTGTTCACAACTTTTTCAGTGTTTCTCATACTGGTTAGGAAACTAAACTTTTTGTTTAAAACAAGGATATCTAGAAATTGTCTCATTGTTGAGAACTCAGTTGACAACTCTGGTGTGAATGTGGCCTAACTTAAACAACTTAATTATTGAGTAATTTTAGTTTATTGCAGAAAAGCTACATAACCTACATGAATTTTGCATTTATTAATAAGGCATCTGATCATAACTAGTTTATTGAAAACCAAATTAATAGTTGACAAAGTTATAACAGCTTATTTCGATTCAGTAAAGAATGACCATCATGCCTATTAATTTATGCATAGCTAACCATGATATTAGTTTTTTGCAATAATTTGCATCAAAGCACATTGAAAATTCACATCTTTGACAATCTCGGCAATGTATTAATTTCTTGTATATTATGAGGAAAGCTTTTTAGTTAATGTGATATCAAAATTAACTAGATGATATAATAAAGTTATGATGTTGGATGTTCGGTTACTATTGTTAGATGCAGAATGGAAACTGGGTAACACACACGATGGCTTTTGATGTTCACACTTTCTATCTGTCCATCTACACTGTGTAATATGTTTTGGTATCTGAAAGAGAAAAAACAAACGAATTATTGATTGATCGAATGATAAAAAATAAGTTGGTGAAATTTGAAAATAACATTTAAAATTTTCAAGTTCGAGTGATGGGTAGGAGTGGTAGAATAAATATTTTGTAATATACTTCTACTTACAGTTCACACCAACGTGGCATAGAGGATTCTCCCACCTCTATATAAAAATATGGTCCAATGGAAACAGAATGGACTAGGTGCTACATCTCTTCTGTTTGCATTGGAATATATTATAGGCGTTTTGCGCTAAGACTGATTTGCTTGAACAAAGTGAGGAAGATAGAAGATGGGGGGAGAGGTGAGTGTAGGCATGGATCCGGGTGTAGTGGGCAGATGGGGAGATTTCCAGGGTAGTCAGTGCTGATTTTTGAGGGTAGTAATGTAAGTCGGGAATATTCCCATTGGGAAGGAACTTATGATTGGGGAATATTTCTCTGCCCAAGAAACCATGGGAATATATAAATTGCATTGAAATAGTTTATAGTTATCAATTTCAATCACATTTGACAATCATAATCAATAAATCATCCATTCAAAAAAGCAGTGTAAATAGCTCACAAATTACATCAATGTTTAATATAATTTGGCTAGACTTTACTTTGAATGAACCAGTGATCACCTATATCGATGAATCGAGTTGGGTTAGTTAGATAGTATTGATACTGGAATTAAATACTATCGATTTTACTGATTCAATTAAAGCAAAGCGTCCCCTTCTTTATTCTTTATCATAATAAGTAT
>NW_024094775.1:0-9216 GCF_014356525.2 Nilaparvata lugens
TATTGGGAGGTCATTACCATCAAACTTTTGGGACAATACACCTCCGATGGCAAAGTTGCTCGCGTCTGTGGTGACAAGAAACTGTTTCGAGAAGTCAGGTAATTGTAGGATGGGGCTGTTTTGTAACATTAGTTTCAAATTTTCAAAAGCCTCCCTGTAGTCCTTGCTATTGGGATTGATCTTTACATCTTTTCTCAATGCAGCAGTGAGTGGTTTAGCTATTTTAGCATAGTTTCTAATCATTTTGCGATAGTAACCGGTCAGTCCAAGAAATTGTTTGATTTCTTTGGCGGTCTTAGGGATTGGAAAGTTTTTTATGGCTTCAACTTTAGAGGGGTTAGGCATCACACCTTTTTCCGAAATGATGTGCCCTAAATACAACAACTCACGCTTGAAAAACTCAGTTTTATCAAGTTGAATTTTCAAATTGTGTTCTTTTAGTTTCGTAAATGCTGATTTCAAATGCTTTAAGTGTTCCTCAAGGCTATCAGAGAAAATTATTATATCATCCATGTAGACTAGTACATTGGTCATTCTTGAAAAAATTATGTTCATGGCCCTCTGAAACGTAGGGGTGCATTCTTTAACCCAAACGGCATACGTAAAAACTCGTAATGTCCGTGCTCTGTTGAGAAAGCTGTCTTAGGTACGGATTGCGGGTCCATTTGGATTTGATGAAAACCGGAGGCCAGATCAATGGCTGAAAAGTATGTAGCCCTGCCTATTTTGCCAAACAGATCTTCAATGTTGGGTAGGGGGAATTTATCATCAATAGTTTTATCATTCAATTTACGGTAATCTATAACCATACGGATTTTCCGCTTGCCTGATGCATCAGGTTTTTTGGGAACCACCCAAATAGGGCTGTTGTATGGTGAATTGGAGTGTTGGATAATTTTGTTTTTTAGTAGTTTGTCGATTTCAAATTCAATATCTTCCCTATAAATCTGTGGGTATCTGTAGTTTTTTGTGTAGACGGGAAGATCGTCTTTCGTATTGATTGTATGTTTTAGCAAATTTGTACTACTCAAGGGATCATTTTCTCGTTTTATTATTTCAGGGAACTGTTGAACCAGGCTAATTATTTTAAGTTTTTCTTCCTCGTTCATGTGACTTGTTCGTAATAGAGATGGTATATCTTGAATTATATCTGCCAAGTTTTCAGGACAATTGGTCGTGAATTGTTTTGCCTCTATAATTTCTTCTACATCTTCTACATCCATGGGCTCCGGATAGATAGTCAGAAGCTCATTTGAAAAAACAACACATTTACATTTATTATCAGTGATTTCTACAATACCTTCTTCAACAGTATATACATCTGTATTCACTTCTTTAATTAATCCTGTTGTTACATTTGGGGCTGACTTAACCGGGATTGAGATCACGTTGTAGCCTGGTTGTAATGTAACACTCTTATTATCTAGCAAAAACAACAATTCTTTCATTCCATCCTTATATTCAAGTTTATCATTAGCAAAGTTTACATTCATCTTAAACGCACGTAAAGTTTCATTTCCAAGAAGTATGTCATACTTAGTGGAGAAATCAAATATATACATCTTTATTCTATGGGGTTGGGAAAATACATTTTCAGTGTTGAAAAAAATATATTCGTTTCCTTTACTTTCTCCATTAGGAGTTTTTACAATAAAGTCTTCCTTGTATCGAGTGATCTCAGGAGAGACCAATGATGGATGCATATAGTTTTTAGCAGATCCTGTGTCTACTAGCCATTTTCTTTTCTTTTGATCGAGAAAGTAAGGAAGAGATTTGTTTAAGATGTTCAAGTCGAGTCGCTTGGGGGGTCCTCCGAAAACTGGGGGCCTGACTCTAAAAAATGGTTCGTGAGTTTGTTGAGTGATTCAGTCAAAGTGTTTATTTGACATTGCATAGCCTCAATCGGGTTCTGATTGTAGTTATCTTCTGGTTCTTCCTCTAAGTAGTTTACTTCATATGGTGATCTGTAAGTTTTCAATTTTTGTACAGGGTCTGTTCTTTGAGTGCGCATAGACACTGTGTTTGACGAACTTACTTGAGTGTTAGGTTTGAAATTACTGTTTTGCTGCTGAAAGCTTTGTTGTGGAAAACGTTGTTGTTGAAAGTTTGGACGATAGTTTTGTTTTTGGAAGCTTTGATTTGAAAAATTTTGTTGAAAGTTTTGGGGGAAGTTAGTTTGTTGAACATTGTGTGGTGAAAATTGTTGTCTACTTTGGAAGGGTCTGTGTGTTTGTTCGAAAGAATTGTCGTGTGACCATTGTTTTTGAAAGTTTTGTTCGTAATTAGGATTTCTAAATGTTGTTGTGTTGTTGGAATGTTTCCTACTATCTACCCTGTTCATTGTTTCAATAGTGGTTTTGTAGCGTAGTTGCTGTAATACAATACTACAATCGTTTATTAACTTATTCCTAGCATCATCTAGGTCTTGTACTTGTAGTACTTGCAAATGTGACCCTAATGTTGGGTGAACTCCATGCACAAAAGTATTTACAAGTGTAGCATTCAGTTGACAAATCAAATTTTCTAATAGTAAACCTGTAACACCATCTAGCTTATACTTAGTAATTACATTTGTACGTTTTTCATTAAGTCTGTTCAAAAATTCAATAGGATGTTCCCTTTGATAGGATTTCATCACAGTCAACTCAGCAATGAGTTCAGGTACAGATCTGTTATCAGCAAAATTTTGTTTCAGTGATTTTATCAAGTCTTTTATTGAAGAACAACTGTTGTTGAATGCTACTGCTTCGGCTGGTCCTTCAAGTTTGCACATAGCAGCTTTGAAAAGAATCCAGTGATTAGCTTCTTTTTCTTGAATGTTATCAGCACAGTAGCCGATAGAAAGGTCTTCGCAAGTAGATATGAATTGATGTAACTTGTGAGAAGTACCATCGTAATGAGGTATGTATCTCAAGAGTTCATGTGGAATAGGTTTAGTGATTGTTGCCATTTTTGAAATCTCTGAAGTTGAAGATAAGACTGGATGCAGTTTTGAGGGTTTGATGAAGTTCTTTTGTTTGGTACTCACAACTGGTTTGGAGAGCGTACTTGGATCGTCCTGGTCCTCGTCCGTGGATGAATCCGTGTCGCTTGGTTCTCTGTTGGTTAGGGGCCGCCAGGTGTTGTTTCTCTCTGCCAGGATGGAAGGCTGTGCACTTGGTTCCAGAGTGATGAGGGTAGGCCGCAGATGAGGAGTTACACTCGCGTTTTGGATTCGAGACAGTTGGTCGCGAAAAAAAAAGTTAATTGAACTTTACCGAAACGTCTGCGGTCCCTGTTCGGGCGCCAGTTAAGTAAACGGAACACGTGACATCCTTTTTAAAAAGATTTATTCAAGAAACAAACCGGCATAGTGACTGCCCAAAATACAGAAATGAGACAAAGAATCTTAATTACTAGAGCTTATATACTATTCTAAGTGCTGTATCAGCTACTATACAATAACAATGGGTATAACTAGTGACAGCTGTTTGAACTATAATTGTAGAGGCTTGAAAGGATTGTGGTAGTCTTATAAAATAGTGGTCTATACAAGTACCGCTGGCCGGCCTAGTCACCTTGTCTATACTAGCTGTTAGTCCTACTTCGTTCAACACATCAATGTATTTCTCTTCCAGCGAACCCGGAAACACATTTAAAATGTCACAATTCAGATCTCCGGCTATAATTAGCATTTTCCTATTTGTTAAAGAATTGAGATGATTTTCGAGAGCTACTAATAGCACTACTACTAATAGCACTGATAAACACTGAATTTGAAAAAGTTTCTTATTATTGTGAAAAATAATCTTCATAAAAATGCATGAAAATTATGTAGTAAACTAGTAATTATGCATATCTCATAAACAATAATGGAAAGGAATTAAAGTACATTAAAAGCAATATGGAAACGTTCCTCAATAACAATGTAAGTTACTTGCATATTCAACAAATGCTATCAATAACTAATAGAAATTGTTGAAAAACTGGGAAATTGTGTCTCATTATTGAATTCAATGAGTTCTGGTACTAAATATTCGAATGTAAACTATCTATCATTGATACTGGACTAGTCAAACAGTCCAAAAAATGAAAAAGACAAAAACTTACCCCAACATAATGACATGCATATTTGTCGGGAGTTTTCCTCGCTTGTCTCCGAAACATCTCATGGAGACATCCTTGGCTGTCATAGCCGTCCATTTCCACTTCGGTTATTTCCATTTCCATTTTCATCAGATCAACCATCCAGTGGATTTTCACGCCCAAAAATCATTCACTCGAGTTGCCAACACTAGCAATTTCCTTCACTATTGAAACTCTCCTGAAAAAAAAACATGACAACAGTAAAACATGGATGAATTATTTCACTCATTCAAAGCTGCAATATCGGGTTGATTTATGACCAATGTTTATTTTCATTAATTTGTATTCTACCTATATTGAATATCTGTTGAAAAATATTAAATACTGGATAACATTTAACGTCAAAAACGACTACAGCCTAATTGAATAAAGACAGAAAAGGTTTAATTATTTAGAAAACCATTAAAGAATAGACAGATAGGGTATAGGTGAAAGCAGGCTATACACACATAATATTATGTGCCAACACTTTAAATTCAGCAGATACAACCCAAAACTGATATTGATCCCTCCTAAATGAAGAGTTCTCCTGTGTGAGATAAGGCATCAAAGACATTCCAAAGGGAATACCGTTATTTATTGTAAGTTGATTGTGTTTTTGGGATGTATTTGTTCATTTTAATTGAATAAATAAAGAGAAAAAGGTGACAACTGATAAAGAATGCAACTGAAGACGGTAGCCTGCAATCGAAGCACAAGTTGTAGGCAATCAGTTGACTCCATTCAGAATGCAACTTTACAACAAATAAACATAGAAGAAAACCTTCTATTATGTAGTCTGTAGTGAATAGCAATCTCTACTCAGCCGGAAAATATTCTACAAATTTTGTATGTTATAACTTTAATACATTGTATCAGTACTTTACACTGTACTTATATTTTGTGTAGCCTACTTATATAAGTCCCGTTTCACAACTACCAACACTAGCCAGACACGTATAACGGTGTGTGCCAGACATTCGAGTATTTTCAATGTAATTACAAAATGAGAAGACTGACATCTCTGTCAGTCATTCATTGACTGCACAAACATGGAACAGCAATGGTCAGGCACATTGCTGCATTGTATGATTAGTCTACCTTCCACATAATTATTGCAAAATAATAGAGGTGCAATTCCTTGGTGACGACTCTAGCCGCGCGGCTCAATTAGTCGCGACTGGAGCACATAACCCTATAAATTCATTAGATTCGATAATTCATTAGATATGATAATTGAAAATTTAATATAGTAGCAAACACTTCTAATTCATCTGCCGCCATAACGTTCATACAACATACTTTACTCCCGATGTCTTCACCACGGTCTTAGAATCAAGGAATTGTCAATAAAAATATAATTAATCATTAAATCTAATAGATTTATAGGTTATGTGCTCCAGCCACGACGGCCCTGGACGCGCGTCACTAGCCACATGGCTGGAGTTGCGTGTTGTATGTAGTCAAGTAATTGTAGTCTTTTACTATTAATTCAATTTGATAATTTTTATATCAATAAATTATCCATATAGCAATTTATACCACCCGTATGTTGAAGGTAAGGTTTTTGAAAATGAATATGATAAAATTAGCTAATACAATATTTAGCTTTTGATAATAAATTGTCCCAGTGGTCAAAGCGTTTTACACCAGCACATCTGTAGTTTTATCTCAAAGACAGGGCTTGTAGTTCATCATTTCCATTAGTCATATTGAGTTGATTTGCATCCTACAGCCATGATACTTGTTGCTTGCTACCGGGACTCAATAAATTTCAACTCCAACTCACAAAATTCGGTACAAATTCGACATCGGACAGACAAATCTTGGCCGACATTTGCGACCTGCGGGAGCAACGCCAGGTCAGCATTGCGGTATGGGCCTGAGTATTATATAAATATTTAGTATTATTATAAAGTAATTGGGGAAACTGTTCCATTTGCAACAATGCAAATGCAAGCTCAACATCTACGAAATCAGTGAGTGTAGAAATGCTCAATAGGATATGGCATCGCTCATATGAGTCAAGCCCCTACATTGACGCGCTGAATTTATTTTGGTTGCCATCAGAAAAAAGACGCTATCGTATACTTCAAGCTAAGAGACAGGAGCCAATACGCATCTATACAGCCCGTATGGGCACTTTAGTATATGGGCCATTGTATGTGAAAATGGAGAATCAGAAGCAATGCAGAGTTAAGTAACATTTTGCGAGGCGAAGATATAGTACGATTCATGAAGTCTAGAAGAATCAGCTGGCTGGGACATGTGTAAAGAATGGAGAACAATAGGATGCAGAGGCAGGTGCTTGTTGGAAGAATGGAAGGAAAGAGGAAAAGAGGTCGCCCGATATCACGTTGGCTACAGGATGTAGAAAAAGATCTGGCGTGCTTAGTAGTGAGGAGCTGGAAGAGACTGAACAATCAGAGGGATGAATGGAGGCAAATTGTTGAGAAGGCCAAGATCCACGCAGGGCTGTAGAGCATTCGTAAGTAGCCGATTATAAAAATATCTAGTTTTAAATTATATTGTAATAAGGAAAACTTTTCAATTTTCATCTATGGAATCTATACAGATGCAAGCTTAACCTCTACAAAATTATTTTGGGTGTGTGTGTGTATTATTGCATTGCTCAGTTAAGATAAGTTATAAGCCCCTACATAGATGCGCAGAATTTATTTTGCACGTCTTCAGAATAAAAAAAGAGCACTAGTATAATTTAAGGGACAATAATATGCATCCTGTTATCAAGCTGAGAAAAATAAACACGTCTATATCGCCTGTTCATAGTTGGGGCCTTGCCCTACAGTAGTTAGGCTACTTCCTCTGAATCTCAACACTCCCATTCAGAGGATGTCTGCTTCAGAACAGATCCACTGACAGTTTGATATGGACTTCGAAATAACTTTTTGGTAGGCCTAAGTCAGTTTGGAACCCCCTTACAATCGCAGCTCTGTTTATTAGTCATACTCAACCCGATTCAACCAGAATTCTCAAGTTCCAAAACAACCTGATTCAAGTGAGACTCACTTTGAACTATCAGTATTAATTTATAAAAAAAATTAAAATGTACCATAATTTATAAGTATGCTAGTATTAAGTGAGTCTTACAACAAAAATTTAGTTAATTCACTATTTAAGTTTACATGAATTACTGCACGAGACCGTATGTGATAAAAATTGGTTAGGCCTACATCTTCACTTTTTCTACTAATACCTTTTCTATCAATAGAATAATAATAATAATAATAATAATAATAATATAATAATAATAATAATAATAATAATAATAATAATAATAATAATAATAATAAACTTTCTGTCCATAAAGTGACCATGCAGGGCATGCTCACAAGAGACAAGTCAGGAGAAAACATAAAAGCCAAAAAAGGCAAAGCTAGCAGCGGACATCACAGCGCCAAAAAAAGTCAAAAATATCTACTCACCAGTGCACTGTCACATTCAAAGAATTCGTTAAGTGAGTAGAAAGGATTCTCCTGCAGGAAGTGCTTCAACCTTCGCTTTAGGGCAGCCACAGGTAAACTCCTCACTGAAATGGGCAGCTTATTTATAATCTTTCCCGGCAGGTAGACCACACTGGATTGCGTCCTCCCCAACCTGCAGTATGGGAGATCCAGCCGTAATCTGTTACGAGTGCCGTACTCATGGGAGTCTCCCCTGACAGGCTGGACCTCCAGGTCACCAAATGCATTCACAGCAGATCTGAAAATATAAAGGCCATAAACAGTTAGAAGACCCTCTTGTATAAACAGTGGGCGGCAATGGGCAAGGTGTTCAGCATTGCATAAGATTCTAAGTGCCCTCTTCTGCAAAAGCAGGACCCTCCTCACATGGGTGGAACCGCCCCAAAGTGTGATACCATAAGCCATCACACTCTGGAAGAAAGCAAAATAGCACATGCGTAGATAGGCCGCGGGAACGCACCTCTTCAGACCCTTTAGTAGGAACAGGATCCTGCTCAGCCTGCAACAGACACCTTGAATATGCTCCTCCCAGGAAAGTCTCCTATCCAACATAAAACCCAGGAGCTTTACTGGAGGACAATCGTGCTGCTTACCATTCTTGAGGCTGAAAACAATCGTCTGTGTCTTTTCTGCATTTAGGAGAAACCTGTTTGCAGAGAACCAGTCAGCCGCCACTTCCATGGACGCCTGCATTAGTGTGCTCACATCATCCAGACTCCTGCCAACATCCAGGAGGGAGGTGTCATCCGCATAACACACCACCATTCTGTCCCTAGAAAGAGCTACATCATTGATCATGAGCAAGAAAAGCAGAGGACCCAGAATTGAGCCCTGCGGCACTCCACAATCCACACACCTCACCCGTGACAGGAGACCTATCTAATTTCAATTATGTTTAATTAGATGCTTGAAATGTTTGATTAGAAACTAAAAAGATTATTGCGAGAATTAGAAATTAAGAATAGGCAAATTTTAAAAATGTTTGAGAAATGTATATTATAGTAGACTATATTTGCTGTAAACTCATACGGTAATGCAGTCAACAATATTAAATTTCATTCATGGATAAATAGGTAGGCCTACCGTACAGAGTAGAAGTACTGTATTAAAAGTATTAGAAACTAATCAAATTTTCAATAACTTACATTTACAAGTTTTCTTCCTTTTGAATAATTATGAATTAATTATAAAAACAGAAAATACTGCCAAACCGCTTGACTGCTGAAATGCAAGAGAAATATTGCTCATTTCCTAATCACGGTCGGCCATTAAAATGCCAAGAACTGCGATCAGTAGATAATAGAGTACCGTATTAATTTGTCTGTAGTTCTTATAGAAATACTCCATAAAACTTATGTTTTCTCGATGATATTATTCAAACATTTTGCGGGAAAAATCAAATGGTTCAATCCCGCCTTCAAGCCAAAACTCACTAGATCGAATATTATGCATTAGTCCTGTGAATTTGCAATTCACGAGTTTTTTTCTAAAGATTGTTAATTTAGTAGATAAAAAATTAGCGGAAATCTTGATTTTTCATTGTTGACAAAACAGTAGTCCTACCAGAGAACCGTTTAGTCTAGACAAATCTGGCTAATGATTTTTCACCCAGCCAGCCAAAAAGTTA
>NW_024094776.1:0-12608 GCF_014356525.2 Nilaparvata lugens
CAAAATTATCAGCAAAATATGATCGATTCTCTAATAATCGGATATGTGTTTCTTCCAATAGAAAATTGTCTATTGAAGGTTCAAGGTTCTAAAAAAGTGAATGTGAAAAGTTTCAAGATTAAAATCTGGAGTATTTAGCTAATACGTGAAGAACAAAGCTATTTAAGCTTGATGAACTCGTAATTCCTTATACACTCATTATCCCTCTCACATAATTCCGTTAGTAATTTTTTGGATCATAAATACGGCAGCTAATTTACAATTTCAGTAACTAATTTACAATTCACAGCTGAAAAACGTGCGGACAAAAGTAATGACGAGAAAATAACTCTGTACAAGCAAACAGTGGCAGGTACGTGTGATAATGTAGACTTAGTTCTTACAATGAAATTCGGACAGGGAACTGGGTTAATAAATCCCTACCTACAAGAGGTTAAGAAAACAAAAAGTGGCTGCATGAAATTATTATATCATGCCACTACTCCAACTTACTTCCTACTTAATGAGGGAAGAAAGGATGAAATGTTTTTGTTCTCAGTCCTGTTATGTTCAGGCTTGTAGCGTCTGCTAATAATTTCGACTCATACAATGCTAATGGAAAAGCCTTCTCGAAAAACTAGGCTTCTATGGTATGTTTATACTGTACAAGTCATACATATTGGCAACTATATATGTAGAAGCTATACATCTAGCTCAAGCGAGAAACATGTCAGTTGTAAGCAGCTGGTCGCTGCTCGCTCAAACCCTCTCATTCTCTCTTTCACACTCCCTCACACTCATTCTCTCTCTCTCACACTCACTCACCCTCTCTCATTCTCTCTCTCAGACCCTGATACAACGTAGCTCGTTGGAAAAAATGAGTAGCCATTTCTATGTAAATTACAGGCTGTGATGGAGTACTTACGTGCTTCAAATACAGATGTGCACCTCTTTAATTATCAATATTCAACAGCTACTGGTAGCGATTGTTTCGTAGGTAGACACAGCAGGTTTCAGGATGAATGATTCTCGGTTATAGGATGACAATAAATTCAGTTACATGATTATTGATATGATTATCATTGACCGAACGTAGTGAGGTCTACGTTTTAACAAGGATTTTCTTTTGTCTGTCTGTATGTGACGCGATTACGGCCAAACGCGTTATAGAATTCGGTGAGATTTGGCAAGAATATTCCTTTTTCAACTGCGCGTCGATGTATACACAAGGTTTTTTGAATTTTCATTTTTAAGATAATATGAAAAAAAGGAATTCCTCCATTCTGTTTTTTACTATTTCAATATAGAGATATATATAGATATATATATATATATAATATATATATATATATATATATATATACTATATATATATCATCTACTTGAAGGTAGGATCAATCAGACTATAGAATTATGAATTATCATAATCAATCAGCTGATAAGTTGATTATTCATTGAATGCATTACACAGATGTTGGCCGTGTCTATTTCTATGAGGTAGGGTTTCAATTTTTTTATGATGCGTGCCAATCACTATCAATATTCTCACATTTGAAAAACAAATTCAATATGTGATTGTAATAAAATAGAAAATGATTGAATGAACTTAATAATGCTGGAGAAATTGCATATTCTTGATTGAATTTTTTTTCATGTTTGAAAATATTTTTATGAGATGGAAAGTTTATCACGGAACTGGATAAATTATCATAATATGGGATACAAATTCCAAACGTGAACTGAGTATCTTAACATAAGTGAGTTTTTTGATCTTGAAGAAACAAATAACAGTTTTTAAGATAATAATGATTCGACTGAATCAACTAGAACAGGTGACATCAGATACTTGTGGATGAGAAAACTGCGTGAGGTCTACTGTTCAAAACTACTAGTAGATTGATTTAAGCAAAACACAAGACGTTTTTCAGGTGATGGAGTCAGTTAGTTGTTGATTCAACTCAGATGAGTTCTTGATATCAGACGCTATTTCATCATTCATGAAAGATTAATTATTCTTGGTTCGTTGGAAATGGGAAGATTCTCCCGGAACATGAATTGTTGAATGTGAATTCAAATCATCGATTGCGTATCATTGTTACAACATAACATAACAATAAAACATAATACACATATCTTGTCTATGCGATTGCAAGGTTCATCCGAAATATGGATTTCTTCAGAAGAGCCTGATTCACATTGATAAGATCCTACCTGGATCTTCATCCGATTTACAATAATATAGTTATTGAGATGTTGCAATTATTCAGTTTCCCGGGCTGACAAATAATTTTACTTTCCTTGCCCTATACCATAGGTAAGGAAGTATTGCTTTCCGAAAAAATTAAGGTTACCCATTTCTAAATTTCTATACGTTTCAAGGTCCCCTGAGTCCAAAAAACTGGTTTTTGGGTATTGGTCTGTATGTGTGTGTGTGTGTGTGTGTGTGTGGTGTGGGTGTGTGTGTGTGTGTGTGTGTGTGTGTGTGTGTGTGTGGTGTGTGTGTGTGTGGTGTGTGTGTGTGTGGTGTGTGTGTGTGTTGTGTGTGTGTGTGTGTGTGTGTGTGTGTGTGTGTGTGTTGTGTGGTGTGTGTGTGTGTGTGTTGTGTGTGTGTGTGGTGTTTGTGTGTGTGTGTATGAGTGTATGTGCGTCTGTGTACACGATATCTCATCTCCAATCAACGGAATGACTTGAATTTGTAACTTAAGGTCCTTACACCATAAGGATCCGACACGAACAATTTCGATCAAATGCAATTCAAGATGGCGGCTAAAATGGCTAAAATGTTGTCAAAAACAGGGTTTTTCGTGATATTCTCGGAAACGGCTCCAACGATTTTGATCAAATTCATACCTAAAATAGGAATTGATAAGCTCTATCAACTGCGACAAGTCCCATATATGTAAAAATTTCAGGAGCTCCCCCCCCATGAATGCAGATAGATTCCAATATCAGCTTCAGATACAATTGAAACAAAAAAAATTAAGTGGAGTAGATTGAGCATGAAAATCTCTACAATATAATGTTCAGTAACGTTTTCACCTATAATTGAAATAAGCTTTAAATTCGAGAAAATGTGATTATTCAATTGCAAATTATTGTGATTCTATCAAATCATTCACTATGAAGAGATAGCAGACCTCATGTGTGTCTCCAGCGTTATACCCTGTCACCAGCTGGCTCAAATCTTTGAATAGTAGATTTGAGATGCGCGGGAACACTAGCGCAGGTGATCAATTTTCATAACGGCAAGGAAAGTTGTGTGAGTGCGCCACACCAATTTTTTGAATAGTATCGCTCATCGAATTTCCATCCAGCTGTTTACCCTGTTGTCAATATTTGCAGTAGCAGATGTCTACGGGGTAAATTACAGCATTTAATCTGGATTTTAGTTTAATAATATAGTTTTCTCTTTTCGAACCTGATCAACAGTAATGACAAACACCAACACTATATTAGTGACAATACTAACACTGAAATCACAATAAAAGGTTTCTAAAATATGTAGATTATGTCTTATGTGTATTGAATAAATTAACTGCTCTGTCCAGATACATTAACATTTATCAATCATTGTCACTTTTGTCACATTGTCACTTTTAATTAAATTAACCCGGGAGGGGTCGCGCCTGGTCTTTTGCACCCAGTCATAACTGATCAAGGTCATTTCTTTGCACTCATGAAAAGTTTGCATCCCCCCTCCTAAGTACCTTCAAATGGACTCTCCCACTAGGCATTGATACAGTTGGCGCCTTATTTCCGTTGTCCCAGTCACTGTCACACACGCTTTTTAACAAGTACTGGTCAAATACACCCAGCGCGACTTTTCACGTTTTCCGCGTATGGGTCGAATCCACCCAGCGCGACTTGTCACGTTATCCGCGTATGGGTCGAATCCACCCAGCGCGACTCCTTGTGTGTGCTACCTTTACGTCTCAAACATGAATGAAATGAAAGAGGAACGAGTTTTGAGACTTTTAGAAAGTGTTAAAAGAGGAAAGACGTGAGTGAACAAGAAAGAATAGAAAATCGAACAATAAAATCACAAATTTTATCGTACTCTGTCACATATTACTGCACCTGGTCTAATCAACCCAGCGCGACCCCTCATGTGATTTTCACTTGCGCGACCTCTCTAGGGTTAACATTGTCAATTTTGAAAATATCATCATAGAGAAAAGATTTGAATCTTTATTTATTTAATCTTCTTTCATCTATTGTAAACTCATTTCAAACTTTATTTATTCATTTATTGTACAAAATACTACAATCATAATATAATATTATGACATTGGAGGAAAATCTAGGCTCAGCCTGTACTAAGTCTTGAATGAAAAAGACTAAGAAATTGTCAAAAACCACAGATTTATTGATACTTAGAAAGACCGGTTTCGGTTATTACAGTTTTTGTTTATTAACAGTTTCTCTGTTTTATCAGAGATTGACAATGATGTAATAACCGAAACCGGTCTTTCTAAGTATCAATAATTCAATATGAATAATTACCACAATATCAACTTCTCAACTACACAAAAAATGTACTAAGTCTCTCCAAAAAATTTGATAAAATGTTAATGTTGATCAAATGTTGAAGTTATGATGTCACACACTGCTTGAAACAAACTTGACACAAATTTGAGCCTCAATTTTAATGTAGTCGCCCTTTCTCTCACTCCTGAATGCAAGATAAATGAATTGAAAAGAGAGAACGTTGTGATGAGTTAGAACAAAGCGGGAGAGGAAAGTAGTGTGTGTGAGATAGAGAGAGTGAGGATGAGCGACGGGTGTGATCAAGTTAAACAGCGTGTGTAAATAATTCTAAAGAACCATTGATACTCTAATGAAAAATACAGAGCGCTCATCCAATGCTAATGGGACATCACAAGGGCTGCAGAGAAGTATAGCCATGAGAGAATATGCGACGCTTGGGGTTTCGGGGTACAGTGTGGGGGGTGGCGTTAAGGGGGATCTAGGACCCCCAGTGTTATGCGGCCACTCATTCAATAATGGATTTATTGTTAAACACCACTCGGCCCATAATGGATTCAGCCATTCAGCCTCAGTCCAAAAAAACTGGTTTTTGGGTATTGGTCTGTATGTGTGTGTGTGTGTGTGTGGTGTGTGTGTGTGTGTGGTGTGTGTGTGTGTGTGTGTGTGTGTGTGTGTGTGTGTGGGTGTGTGTGGTGTGTGTGTGTGTGTGTGTGTGGTGTGTGTGTGTGTGTGTGGGTGTGTGTGTGTGTGGGTGTGTGTGTGTGTGTGTGTGTTGTTTGTGTGTGTGTTGTGTGGTGTGTGGTGTGTATGAGTGTATGTGCGTCTGTGTACACGATATCTCATCTTCCAATCAACGGAATGACTTGAAATTTGTAACTTAAGGTCCTTACACCATAAGGATCCGACACGAACAATTTCGATCAAATGCAATTCAAGATGGCGGCTAAAATGGCTAAAATGTTGTCAAATACAGGGTTTTTCGTGATATTCTCGGAAACGGCTCCAACGATTTTGATCAAATTCATACCTAAAATAGGAATTGATAAGCTCTATCAACTGCGACAAGTCCCATATATGTAAAAATTCAGGAGCTCCCCCCCATGAATGCAGATAGATCCCATTATCAGGCTTCAGATACAATTGAAACAAAAAAAATTAAGTGGAGTAGATTGAGCATGAAAATCTCTACAATATTAATGTTCAGTAACGTTTCACCTATATTGAAAATAAGCTTTAAATTCGAGAAAATGTGATTATTCAATTGCAATTATTGTTGATTCTATCAAATCATTCACTATGAAGAGATAGCAGACCTCATGTGTGTCTCCAGCGTTATTACCCTGTCACCAGCTGGCTCAATTCTTTGAATAGTAGATTTGAGATGCGCGGGAACACTAGCGTCAGGTGATCAATTTTCATAACGGCAAGGAAGTTGTGTGAGTGCGCCACACCAGATTTTTGAATAGCAGCGCTCATCGAATTTCATCCAGCTGTTTACCCGTGTTGTCAATATTGCAGTAGCAGATGTCTAGGGGGTGAATTACAGCATTTAATTCAGATTTAGTTTAATATATATTTTTCTCTCTTTTCGAACCTGATCAACAGTAAACACCAACACTATTTTAGTGACAATACTAACACTGAAATCACAATAAAAGGTTTCTAAAATATGTAGATTATGTCTTATGTGTATTGAATAAATTAACTGCTCTGTCCAGATACATTAACATTTATCATTGTCACTTTTGTAACATTGTCACTTTTAATTACATTAACCCGGGAGGGTCGCGCCTGGTCTTTTGCACCCAGTCATAACTGATCAGGTCATTTCTTGTCTTTGCACTCATGAAAAGTTTGCATCCCCTCCTAATACCTTCAAATGGACTCTCCCACTAGACAGTGATGCAGTTGGCGCCTTATTTCCGTTGTCCCAGTCACTGTCACACACGCTTTTCAACAAGTACTGCTCGAATACACCTAGCGCGACTTGTCATGTTGTCCGTAAATGGGTCGAATCCACCCAGCGCGACTTGTCACGTTATCCGCGTACGGGTCGAATCCACCCAGCGCGACTCCTTGTGTGTGCTACCTTTACGTCTCAAACATGAATGAAATGAAAGAGGAACGAGTTATGAGACTTTTAGAAAGTGTGAAAAAGAGGAAAGACGTGAGTGAACAAGAAAGAATAGAAAATCGAACAATAAAATCACAAATTTTATCGTACTCTGTCACATATTACTGCACCTGGTCTAATCAACCCAGCGCGACCCCTCATGTGATTTTCACTTGCGCGACCTCTCTAGGGTTAACATTGTCAATTTTGAAAATATCATCATAGAGAAAAGATTTGAATCTTTATTTATTTAATCTTCTTTCCTCTTGTAACTCATTTCAACTTTATTTATTCATTTATTGTACAAAATACTACAATCATAATATAATATTATGACATATTGGAGGAAAATCTAGGCTCAGCCTGTACTAAGTCTTGAATGAAAAAGACTAAGAAATTGTCAAAAACCACAGATTTATTGATACTTAGAAAGACCGGTTTCGGTTATTACAGTTTCTGTTTATTAACAGTTTCTCTGTTTTATCAGAGATTGACAATGATGTAATAACCGAAACGGTCTTTCTAAGTATCAATAATCAATATGAATATTACCACAATATCAACTTCTCACTACAAAAAAATGTACTAAGTCTCTCCAAAAAATTTGATAAAATGTTAATGTTGAGCAAAAGTTGGAGTTATGATGTCACACACTGCTTGAAACAAACTTGACACAAATTTGAGCCTCAATTTTAATTTAGTCGCCCTTTCTCTCACTCCTGAATGCAAGATAAATGAATTGAAAAGAGAGAACGTTGTGATGAGTTAGAACAAAGCGGGAGAGGAAAGTAGTGTGTGTGAGATAGAGAGAGGATGAGCGACGGGTGTGATCAAGTTAAACAGCGTGTGTAAATAATTCTAAAGAACCATTGATACTCTAATGAAAAATACAGAGCGCTCATCCAATGCTAATGGGACATCACAAGGGCTGCAGAGAGTATAGCCATGAGAGAATATGCGACGCTTGGGGTTTCGGGGTACAGTGTGTGGGGGGTGGCGCGTTAAGGGGGATCTAGGACCCCCAGTGTTATGCGGGGCCACTCATTCAATAATGGATTATTGTTAAACACCACTCGGCCCATAATGGATTCAGCCATTCAGCCGCAGAGCCATCCGATGAAAGCACTAAGCTTTGTTCGTTTCATTATATTCATAATAATTCTTTAGCCACGACCACTGGGATTCATGGCGTACGGCATGTGGATTTTATAAGTTCCAACAAACGATTCCCTCTCTGGAGTTTCATTATAGGGAAATTGATTGTTACTGATAATTCGATGGAGGGAAGAACTGACAGGCATCAATATTTGATAATTATTGAAATTGCGGAATTTATTATCAAGTGCACATCATAATTGAGCTATCATTATTATATATTCATTTACCTATTCATATTACAATACTTATTTCATATTCTTATTAATCATAATAATATATTGAATGAATTCTGGAGTCCTATTTCGATAAACGGTTTGTAATGTAACAAACTGGTTACTGATTGAACTATTAATATAGTTGAATGACAACAAATTGTACACTCGTATTCTTGAACCTTAGAATACATTATACATTTCAATTCTATCAAATACAGAGCTTGGTTAGGGATAGTTTTGGTGGGGAATGAATCAACATATTGCAACTGATGAAAGTCTCAGGGTTCATTACAAAATGATTTTTTGGCATGGGTTATCGTTTAGTTATTCCATCAATTCAGGATTATTTTCCTCTGCTTCTCAGACCTTTTTTAGAACCAACATAATGTATCTATGAGAAATTAATTTGTCAGTTCATAATGGAAGACCGTTGAGATTTAAACGGAATTTATGGAATTCGGTTGAATGAAAAAGACTGAGAAATGTCAAAAACCACAGATTATTGATACTTAGAAAGACGGTTTCGATTATACACCATTGTCAACCTGATAAACTCAAACTAAATACAAGGCAGCAGATTTTTACTAGTAGGCGAGTACTGCTATTGGTCAAGGGCATGAACGCCTGCAGGGCCCGCTTGACAGTCTCCTCCTACTCAACGGTGTGCCAAAATGGCGGCTTAAGCAACAGAATCGCCACGATAACAAAAATTTAATTCAGTACAAAATAAGAACCAAGAAAACAAGTGTGAAAGATAATAAAACAAAATGTAAATGGAAAAACTATTGACTGATGTATGTTACAATTCCATGATAAAACGATTCGTAGTTGTATTGGTTGAAATGAATCTGGTCATTTAAATATACTGGGAATTTTCCTTGATTACTCTTGTTATTTCTAAAGCCTCTAGAATATTCCAAGATCTGCCTTTGATATTAACATGCAGAAACTCAACATTCTCCTTAACTGTGAACTTGTGATTATTTGTTATCGATGTTCTGCAAAGTTAGATTCCCCATTTTGTCCATTCCAATCTCTGATGTGTTCTTTAATTCTACTTTGAAACTTCTACCAGTTGGACCCACATAACAAGCATTACAATCACCACATTTGAATTTGTTTGAATAAAAAAAATGGGGAATCTAACTTTGCAGAACATTTGATAACCAATAATACAGGTTCACTGTTGAGGAGAATGTCGAGTTTTATTCAAGACATTGGAAATGAAAGCCAATGTAATTAAAAAAAAAAATTCAATAATGAATTGAAGAGCTCATGTTGCGATATTTTGATTTTTCCCTACAAAAACTATTCCTTAACCAAGAAAACAACTTGATATTCCAATACCACAGACTCTTGGAAACAACTTGTTCAGGTTGTTAAACAGTATCAATTTAAGTGAACTAAAAGCGTAAAACAGTGAGCAGCAGAATATAGACGATATGAATGAAGCCCTGCAGTTGACCAATAGCTGTGGACTATTGGATGCTGTGCTCTACTGTCATTGGCCGAGACAGCACACACATTGCCAATACAGCTCGCCCCTATTGGTCGACAGCTGATGGCCAATCGTAGAGCTTCACCTACAATTTATTTTTCTGCTCATGTATAAGCTCTCAGTTCACTGGAGATTGATAAAGGTGTAAGAACCGGATGTGGTAACTCAAGTTTGTTTCACTAAATAGTGTTTTTTCAATATCAAATAATGTTTCCTTTCTATTTGAATATCTATCTGAACTTGACCTCCACCACAGAGTCCATGACACATAAAGAACATTTTCATATATCATCTCAATCCTTTTGTGACTTGCATTGCCATAATCATCATATCATCATTATCATTATCAATGTATACATAGCTGATACAAATCATAGAAAAACTATTTTCTCATAAAAAGATTGGTTTATGAATTGGAATCACAAAATTATATTTCTCTGTGCACAACTGGAAATTCATAAGAAAAATTTATATAATATACAATCATAATTGTAAAAATTTGGAAGAGCTAGTTTTGGGCTATGCCTGTTGTTCTATCCCGACCATATTTATATGATTTTTAATTGTATCAAAAAATAAATAATAATTGCCCCTAAGCAAATTTTGATCATCAATACATTTTAATTGTACCAGTATTTTTCACGTTCAAGATAAGATGATCAATTCTCCATTTTTCTTAAACTTGTGACTATTTTTGTAGAGTTTATTTCAAAGCACTGGTTGGTATAAATTAATTACATTTCAAACGCACAAGTATAATTCCGTCATGGCTGATGGCACAAAGCGCATGCTTCCATGGAACTATTCATATTATTCTATTAATACATCAATTACATTTCGAAATATATTTGAAATCAGATTGAATGCTGTTCAGACTCTAGGGCAGTAAAGCTTCACATGTCCCCCAATCGTCGAGAATATTAATAATATCTCATAATATTCTATAATCTGGTGTTACTTCATTAATATAGTTTATGTATATCTAGAGTGAAAAGTACTGTTTTTCTCCCTGAGGGGAAAAGTTTGAAGCCTGAGGCGAAGCGAGGGCAACAATTTACCTGAGTGAGAAAAAAAAATTTCACTCATGATATACACCAAATTTTTCCTTCACCACATTTTTATAGAAACTTCAAATAAGATAACTTTTAAAAAATTACGTGAACAAACAATGTGTTACAACATAATCTAAAAAGTAAACAGAAACAGCTGGCTGTAATCACAGTTCTCCGCCGACAGCGTTATAAGTTGTAACAACAATGGCCGCCACAACTACAGCTATGATGAAGTTTTCGTTTCAAATTGATATCAGTGAGAATATTCGTTGACTGATATTTTGAATAATATGAAATAAGAAAAATTTACATTTTTTAGTATAGTGATATGAAGTTTGTAATATTTTAGCATACAAACATAAATTTCATAAATTGATCAAATGTCTGGTTGAGGTATTGAATTAGTTGGTTCAATGACTATTCTATATGCTTCCTCATATGAGCTTAGACCTTTAACCTATTACAATGTAAGTTTTTAAAATAGAGATTCTTCCATGTTATTTAAATGAGTCACTTTTCCTCCTAGGGAGTTTTTCTGTTTTGTACTACCGAGAGCGATAAAGTTACTCTTTAGTATCATGTTTCAGGGAGTAGAGTAAGTACTTTGTCAGTTCATAATGGAAGACCGTTGAGATTTAAACGGAATTTATTGGAATTCGGTTGAATGAAAAAGACTGAGAAATTGTCAAAAAACCCAGATTTATTGATACTTAGAAAGACCGGTTTCGATTATTACACCATTGTCAACCTCTGATAAACTCAAACTAAATACAAGGCAGCAGATTTTTACTAGTAGGCGAGTACTGCTATTGGTCAAGGGCATGAACGCCTGCAGGGCCCGCTTGACAGTCTCCTCCTACTCAACGGTGTGCCAAAATGGCGGCTTAAGCAACAGAATCGCCACGATAACAAAAATTTAATTCAGTACAAAATAAGAACCAAGAAAACAAGTGTGAAAGATAATAAAACAAAATGTAAATGGAAAAACTATTGACTGATGTATGTTACAATTCCATGATAAAACGATTCGTAGTTGTATTGGTTGAAATGAATCTGGTCATTTAAATATACTGGGAATTTTCCTTGATTACTCTTGTTATTTCTAAAGCCTCTAGAATATTCCAAGATCTGCCTTTGATATTAACATGCAGAAACTCAACATTCTCCTTAACTGTGAACTTGTGATTATTTGTTATCGATGTTCTGCAAAGTTAGATTCCCCATTTTGTCCATTCCAATCTCTGATGTGTTCTTTAATTCTACTTTGAAACTTCTACCAGTTGGACCCACATAACAAGCATTACAATCACCACATTTGAATTTGTTTGAATAAAAAAAATGGGGAATCTAACTTTGCAGAACATTTGATAACCAATAATACAGGTTCACTGTTGAGGAGAATGTCGAGTTTTATTCAAGACATTGGAAATGAAAGCCAATGTAATTAAAAAAAAAAATTCAATAATGAATTGAAGAGCTCATGTTGCGATATTTTGATTTTCCCTACAAAAACTATTCCTTAACCAAGAAAACAACTTGATATTCCAATACCACAGACTCTTGGAAACAACTTGTTCAGGTTGTTAAACAGTATCAATTTAAGTGAACTAAAAGCGTAAAACAGTGAGCAGCAGAATATAGACGATATGAATGAAGCCCTGCAGTTGACCAATAGCTGTGGACTATTGGATGCTGTGCTCTACTGTCATTGGCCGAGACAGCACACACATTGCCAATACAGCTCGCCCCTATTGGTCGACAGCTGATGGCCAATCGTAGAGCTTCACCTACAATTTATTTTTCTGCTCATGTATAAGCTCTCAGTTCACTGGAGATTGATAAAGGTGTAAGAACCGGATGTGGTAACTCAAGTTTGTTTCACTAAATAGTGTTTTTTCAATATCAAATAATGTTTCCTTTCTATTTGAATATCTATCTGAACTTGACCTCCACCACAGAGTCCATGACACATAAAGAACATTTTCATATATCATCTCAATCCTTTTGTGACTTGCATTGCCATAATCATCATATCATCATTATCATTATCAATGTATACATAGCTGATACAAATCATAGAAAAACTATTTTCTCATAAAAAGATT
>NW_024094777.1:0-8995 GCF_014356525.2 Nilaparvata lugens
GCCGAAAAATGAGCATGTATCCTCACTCATCATTCGACACATACATCTTCAATTGTCATGCCAGTCCCCGCACCACACAAGCAGCTGTTGTGCCAACAGTATTGGATAATCTCTGCCCGCAATCAAGTTCGCCGCATAATACATCAATGTGTCATTTGTAACCGCTTTTGCCGCACCAACTACAGCAACGTATGGCCCCGCTACCTGCTGAACGAGTCACCGCCAATAGACCATTCAATCAACTGGCTTGGACTTTGCTGGTCCTTTCTCATGCAAACATCTTTATTGAAACGCACACAACAACAAAGGTTATCTGTGCATATTTGTATGTTTGACCACCAAGCTACTCATCTAGAGTTCCTGTCCTCGATGTCTGTCAACAACTTCATCGCCGCTCTACACCGATTTATTGCCCGCAGAGGTGCGCCGCACACTCTGTTTTCAGACAACGCTAAGACTTTCACATCCGCCGCAAGAAAAATGTATGAGTTAGAAAAACTCTTGAAGACGATGCCCTCTGAAGTGAAGTGCTTTCTGTCTAACTACGGCATAAACTGGAGTTCATTCCCCCTTATGCTCGCATCAAGGAGGCATATGGGAAGCCGCCGTCAAATCTGCCAAACACTGCTACACCGCTGTATTGGGGACACCGCTACATACGAAGAGTATGACACCATTTTCGTTAGAATGAAAGTATTCTAAATAGTCGACCGCTTACAGAATTGTCCTCTGAACCTGCTGAAGCTGCCTCTGTGCTCACTCCCGGGCACTTCCTAATTGGTAGACCTCTTACCGCACCACCACAACCCATAGAGACGAAGGAACTATTGGTCGCACGCCGCTGGAGACTTACAAACCAAATGACCCAATATTTCTGGAATCGCTGGTCCAAGGAGTACCTATGCACCTTGATCAATCGCACAAATGGAAAACCGCTGAAAGAAACTTGCAACTTAACGATTTGGTCATAATCAAATCTGTCAACACCTCTCCTCTCAGCTGGCCGTTAGGCAGGATTTTGCGCTACACCCTGGTAAAGATGGACTAGTACGTGTAGTCACTATCAAATGCGCATCTGGGAACATTGTCGAGACATACGCAAAGTTCACCGCATCATTTGAAACCTTCTACAAGTTTACCGCACCACCGCATGAAGACCGCCTCGCTCACATCCGTGAGGATTGTTATTGTCTACACCGCTGCTACTGTCTACACCGCCGTTCCTGTCTACACTGCTGTTTCTGTCTACACCGCTGCTCCTAGCTACACCACTGTTCCTGTCTGTGCCACCTTTCTCTGGTTATTTGTGCAACGCTCTCACTGTGTATTGTCACCGACCCACTGGAGATTGTTTCCACCGCTATGAAAAACTGTTTGTTTTTGAGGGGGGGGTATGTTACCGCCAATAACTAACGGCAGTTTCCCTCTTATATCTGTCGGTAAGTTGGCTGTGTGTTTGAATCAACCGCGCTCACCCATGGCCATCTAACATGCCACTGCCATCAGCCACAATGATATCGCCAAGCCCATTGTAGATGGCACTGCTCTCTCTCTCGGCTTGTTCCACTCCCCACTACTACTTCGCCCGTTTCCGCTTTGTCAGATGGCTTGTTCTAAAACGTGCACTAACGCTACCAATTTTTCCTCCCTTTCAAAGAACTTATAAATGTACGACCTCTTCGCTGCGACATGGGCCCATGTTTTCCCCCCAGCCAGTGCAAGTGATTTCTTATTACAATAACGTGCTACCGCCTACCCAAACGAGAAAACCGCTGTTACAGTCCACTGCGAACCCGCCATCCTTGTACGAGAAGCTTCTTAAAGGTAACGACTTTATTTTGAGCTACTAAGTAACGTGATTTGAAGCCCATTACATTGGCTCTAACACTCGTTTGGCGTTCATCGCATATTATTTGATCTACAGAAGTTTTTAAGTGTGATTATTCTACAAATAATTCATTTATTCTATTCTTCAATGTGATTCAATTATTCATCGATTGCTTCGCATATTGCTCTGATAAACTTTGCTAAGTTCACAAATCGTTTGGGCGTTGATCGCTATTATTTGATCTAAAGAAATTTTAAAGTGTGAATTATTCTACAAATAATTCATTTATTCTATTCTTCAATGTGATTCAATATTCATCGATTGCTTCGCATATTTGCTCTGATAAACTTTGCTAAGTTAACAACCTCGTTTGGGCATTCATCGCTATTTATTTGATCTACAGAACGTTTTTAAAGTGTGAATTATTCTACAAATTAATTCATTTATTCTATTCTTCAATTGTGATTCAATAATTCATCAATTGCTTCGCATATTACTCTGATAAATTTTGTCAAAAATTACAAGATCGTGTGGGCTTCAATTGCCATTCTTCTACAATTGGCTTCACCTCGTGAAACTTAAACTTTCAAGTTCATCATCTCTACCGTTTGGAAATCATTCTAAAAATTCCACAACTTGAAAGTCGGATTATTCATTTGGGATTCTACATGCTCCAGCCTACATTTCCACTGGGGGATTCGCCTGCTGTGGTGGACGTTTCCATGCTTGTCATCGCATGGCCAGATCACATCATCGCTTGCTGATGTCCTGTTCCTGTGGGTATTGCGGAGTCATTGCCTGTCTGCCTGGCTGCATCTCCTCTTCAAAATTTTATTCAGGTTATGTAAATCGTTCTATTCAATTTTCATTTACGTATGTATCATAATTGATTTATTAATGTCTATCTTGACATTCAATTCACTGAGGCCACTGACGCCTACTTATTGTTTTATTAATGTCTATCTTGACATTCAATTCACTGAGGCCACTGACGCCTACTTATTGTTTTATTAATGTCTATCTTGACATTCAATTCACTGAGGCCACTGACGCCTACTTATTGTTTTATTAATCTATCTTGACATTCAATTCACTGAGGCCACTGACGCCTACTTATTGTTTTATAATGTCTATCTTGACATTCAATTCACTAAGGCCACTGACGCCTATTAATTCATTGGATTTGACAGCTACCCTTGGCTTCACAAGTGATTTTCTGAGGCCACTGACGCCTATTAATTCATTGGATTGACAGCTACCCTTGGTTTACAAGTGATTCACTAAGGCCACCGACGCCTATTAATTCATTGTATTTAACAGCTACCCTTGGCTTTACAAGTGATTTTCTGAGGCCACTGACGCCTATATAATTGTATTCAATAGTAGCAACTATTTCATTGGTTTTGACAGCTACCCTAGCTCTTAAGTGATTTTCTAAGGCCACTGACGCCTAATTATCGTTTGATTGATGTCTATCTTGACATTCAAATCACTGAAGGCCTATGCCACATATATTTTATGTATTTCACTTGTGAGCATTATTTACAGCTTATTGTCATTTTTTAATCATTAATATTGAACCTTACAGCAATAACTTTCATTATAGCACTCAATTTATATTCATTCAGGTATCATTAATACTACCTTTTCGATTATTGTCAGGCTTCAATGGTCATTAATGTCATTGACCTAATTTCATTTAAATTTTGTATTTCTCTAACGTTTTTTCACATGTTGTAATTTACCCAAGATATTTGACTCAATCTACTTACAATTGTTTTTTGTATGTGGCCATCTGCCTATTATTATCTTATTATTATTAATCTTATGTGTTGATTCATTTAGTCTTTTATTGGGCTATACCACACTTCAAGCTATCAGTATTTTTATGCACAGAATTCAAAGATTTATTTGTAGGTATTAATAACAACTATCATTCACAGTCCACTGCCCTGACCTTGGATTCTGTCATAAAAATTGGTTCATCCAGGCCAGATTTCTTGATCCAGTGTTCACTTAGGATAATTGTTAATTGGACCAATTGTAAAAATGGTCCTCTGGCCCGTTCATTTTTTGATCTAGTGTTACCTAGGATAATTGTTAATTTTTATTACCCATTTCTTGGTCCATTGAACCTTAGGGTTTCAGTGACCGTGTGCCTAATAGTCTAGCTTGACGCCAATGATTAGGTCCCACTCTAGAGTATATTTTATTCCATTGTACCTTTGTATGTTTATATTGTTTAATATTAAGCATTCACACACTTGTTTCAAATTTTCAGTACTGGCTGCAACTCAAAGCACGCTGAGATGTGTATGCACCAGCTATCAACTATCTTGTACCCTGAGAGACTGAACCGCACTGAACTGGTCACAGACGGCTATTGCACATTGAGAAAACAACACACGGCAAACTACACCGCCTTGCGAGCTCGCTACTTGACTCGCCGCACAGCAAGCTTGATACAACTTGCCTCAAACGCACAGGTGTGCCTCTCTGCGTACTGGACCAGCGCCAAAGTTGCTTATTGGCACAGCAATCGCATTGCTACAGTGCAGCATCGTTTCGTTCACTCAGGTTTTTCTGTTAGTTTTTAAGCATGTCCGATCATGAGGAAGATTCACTTCCTGAGCCTTCTGCTCTTTTCAATGCAAGAGACAATTTACACCGGAAATAGATTGGTTCATAACCAGCTATAACGATTATGTTGTGGACACTGAAGCCACTTATTATCAATTATTGACTGTCAAAACGAACTAGTTTCACTTAGAATTAAATATGATAAAATTCATGAACACTATGGAATTCAGAGTTGCAAGCACAAGACACTTCAACTCATTCTGAGATGGTACTTAATAAGTTTATCTCCATTACCTCTAAGGCAAACGCTGCATTAACTGCTTTTGAAAGCAGACAACGCAACAATGAGGCCACTGCTGGTGCTTCCCAGCGGCCAACATCTCAAAACTCACATTTGGCAAATTTTCAGTTGCCTCAGATTCCGCTCCACGCTTCAATGGGGAGCTTTCAAAATGGCAAGCATTCTCAAGTGCTTTTACAATATTATTGGTAATCAAGATAATATTAATGACTCATTGAAATTTTCTATCTTCATCAATCACTCAGTGGTGAAGCTCTTGCTAGAGTGGAACACATTGAAGCTGACGAAAATGGTTTTCAGCTTGCATGGAACCTCTTAAGGGAGAGGTATGACAATAAGAGATTAATTGCTGCCAGGCACGTCACGGCAATTGAATCTCCGCCTACCATAAAGTGTAACTGTCCGCAATCATTACGGGCATTCATTGACTTTTGCAAGTCCCACATACCGCGCTCGAAGCGCTTCAACTTGGAGTCCAAATCAAGGACTTATTGTACATGCACAAAATGTTGTTGCAGTTGGATACTGCTACTGTTCGAGAATGGGAAAAGAGTGTTGGTATACACAACATTCCCACCATTGATAAATTTTGGAGTTTTTTGGAATCACAATGCAAAATCATGGAAGCTGTTGCTTCAAGCTCAGCTAACCATCATCAAGGAAATGTACAGCAAGTACATCCAACTCGGTTGGTGCTCATAGCAAGCTGAAGTTCAATCAAAATCAATCGAATGTTCAAGCTAGGATGCAGGTTACTACCTCTTCTATGTCCCCTTGTAGTTTTTGGTAATTCTGTTGGTCATTTTCCAAATCGTTGTAATGAATTATTGAAGTTACAGGTTACTGATCGTTGGAACGCTGTCCGTGACAAAAGGTTATGTTATATTGCCTCAAGCCTTTCGCACCCAATCATGTTTGTTCGGACAAATCGTGTACACTTTGTGGCAAGAGTCACCACACTGTTCTTCATAGGTCGTATCCTCAATACGAGACATTCAGCCTACTTCTAAGGACAAGGTAACTTCAAATGTTATTCATTCTCAATCTTTTGCGCCCCCCAAGGGTAAGAATGCTGTTTTGAATTCTGTCATGGTTCAGAATGCGGAAACAACTAAGCAAGCTGTTTCTCATGCAGAACAGCCTCAGAAGAACTCTCATGTCACAATGAGCTCCACTTCGTCACTGTGTTTGCAACAGCAATCAACTGTCGCCTTGTTACCTACTGCCGAAGTTTTGGTTCAATCTTCTAGTGGGGAATTTATTAAAGCAACCGCGCTTTTAGATTCTTGCTCTGATTGTAATTGATGTCAACTAGGTTGGCTGAAAAATTGTCACTTGTTACTTTGTATTCTGACACTTTGATTCATAGTGTAGGTGAGAATAAGACCAAATCATCTGTTTCTCATTCGTTTGCTTGTCTTCAGCTGATCATTAGTGGTCGCGAAGAAAATTGTATTGTAGTTGATAGCATATCATCTAATTCCTAGTGTCAACAT
Source organism: Nilaparvata lugens (assembly GCF_014356525.2). NCBI lineage: Eukaryota > Metazoa > Arthropoda > Insecta > Hemiptera > Delphacidae > Nilaparvata > Nilaparvata lugens. Next base: position 6,206 of record NW_024094777.1, read on the forward strand.
TGATCTTTCTAAAATTTCAATTCCTGTTGAACTCAAATTAGCGGATCCATTGTTTGATCAGCCTAAGCCTGTAGATCTGTTACTTGGTGCTGCATATTTGCATCTGTTCTTCAGCCTGGTAAATTGTATCTAGCTCAAAACGCTCCCATCCTTCAGAAAAACATCTAGGTTGGGTCATATTTGGTTCTTGTAAAGCTATTTGTCCTATTGCAGCACCTCGTTCGTGCCTCCCTGCTTCGCCTGTGGCCACTCCCCGTCAGGTCATGTCGAATTTTCTAACTTCAAATGATGTCTCTCATCAGTTAGAGAAATCAGCTCAGGTATCAGTTCAGGAAATCAGTTCTCAATCAGTTCAGGTATTAGCTACCACTTCTTCTCATAATGATGTTATCTCAGCATAATCAATAGTTGCTCCACCTATCAAAAAATCGTTTGTACAACAGCGTATGTTCTACGGTTTCATCATAATTGTAGGAAAAAAATTCAGTCACTCCGCGCTTTGGTCAATTAACTATCTCTGAAATTCAGAAGCTGAAATTGTATCTTCAAATCTATTCAAGAAGAAGCTTTCTCTGCTGAACTAAAGCATTGCGTCAAAATCAGGAGCTATTGCCTAATAGTTCTATTAAAGCCTTGTCACCATTCATTCATTCAGATTCTCTGCTCAGAGTTGGTGGACGTTTGCAAAATGCAAATGCTTCCTTTGATTATAAACATCAAATATGTGCCTAGCAATCACAAATTCATTGTGCATGATTTGGTTTCCCTCCACCTGGCGCACCATCAAAAAGGTATTGCGGCATTGCATATTGTGTTTCGCTTTTCGGCTCTTCGTTCTGAGCAAATCATGGGTAGTTTACCTGCGGCCCGCGTTCAGGCTAATGTTCACTTTCATAATTGTGGTTTAGATTACGCCTGGTCCTATTTCCATTCGTGTAGGCGGCCCCAAATCTCGTACTTTTCTCTCACCACTCTTCAGAAAAAAGACCCATTCCTCCACCACTCTTCAGAAAAAAAGGCAAATGGTTAAACAGTTGTGAAAATTTGAAGGTCAGTACGGTTGTCATCTTGAAGGATCCTGGTTCGCGCAGTCCACTGGAAGCTGGCGCGCATTACTGAAGTTCATCCCGGTAAGGACGACAAGGTTCGAGTTGTCACTGTTCTCACTCCCTCTGGCACTTTTAAGAGAGCTATTCGAGTTTAGCACCTCTTCCATTGATGAGGATTAGTTCATCCCCTTGCTCTTATGGTTCATGTTGTATTTTTAGGTTTCATTGTTTTTTCCCCTGGTTCTCACATGGGCCCAGTTTTCAACTTCCAATTGCCTTGCCAGATTTTACATATTTCTTATTGTGCCATACCCCCGTATGACACAAGGGGCCCAGTTTATGTAAAATCTGACAAAGCATTTATTGGAACGGTTCCACTTGTTACTCGTTCCGCTACTACGTAGACATCATGTCGTCATTTTGTCCGTCCCGCTGACCAGTGACGTCACAGTCGCGGTTCTTTGCCACTGCTCTAGTCAAGTTGGTTTTCTATACTACTATTCGTATTTTTTCGTCGGATTGTTTGCCGTTGCAATTTTAATATTTGTGCTATTCGATTTTTTGGAATTTATTTTGTCTTTAGGCATCTTACTTTCTACATATTTGCCACTTTTTCACCAAACGTTTGTAGACGTTTCACATACGTGGCTGACATTTCCGCCTTCCCTTTTTGTTGCTAGTGCATCTAGCTTACTGTTTGTTTTTCAATGGAGGATAGTCGGGTGTGCATATCCTGCGCCCGGTCTAAACTTTTCATCTGAATTCATCGGACCTACGAAACGTTTTTAAAGTGTGAATTATTCTACAAATTAATTCATTTATTCTATTCTTCAATTGTGATTCAATTATTCATCGATTGCTTCGCATATTTGCTCTGATAAACTTTGCTAAGTTCACGACCTCGTTTGGGCGTTCATCGCTATTTATTTGATCTACAGAACGTTTTTAAAGTGTGAATTATTCTACAAATTAATTCATTTATTCTATTCTTCAATTGTGATTCAATTATTCATCGATTGCTTCGCATATTTGCTCTGATAACTTTGCTAATTCACGACCTCGTTTGGGCGTTCATTGCTATTTATTTGATCTACAGAACGTTTTTAAAGTGTGAATTATTCTACAAATTATTCTTTATTCTATTCTTCAATTGTGATTCAATTATTCATCGATTGCTTCGCATATTTGCTCTGATAAACTTTGCTAAGTTCACGACCTCGTTTGGGCGTTCATCGCTATTTATTTGATCTACAGAACGTTTTTAAAGTGTGAATTATTCTACAAATTAATTCATTTATTCTATTCTTCAATTTGATTCAATTATTCATCGATTGCTTCGCATATTACTCTGATAATTTGTCAAAAATTACAAGATCGTTGGGCTTCAATTGCCATTCTTCTACAATTGGCTTCACCTCGTGAAACTTAAACTTTCAAGTTCATCATCTCTACCGTTTGGAAATCATTCTAAAAATTCCACAACTTGAAAGTCGGATTATTCATTGGGATTCTACATGCTCCAGCCTACATTTCCACTGGGGTTCGCCTGCTGTGGTGGACGTTTCCATGCTTGTCATCGCATGGCCAGATCACATCATCGCTTGCTGATGTCCTGTTCCTGTATTGCGGAGTCATTGCCTGTCTGCCTGGCTGCATCTCCTCTTCAAAATTTTATTCAGGTTATGTAAATCGTCTATTCAATTTTTCCATATGAATTCAGCATAAGTTTTCCAAACTAGTC
>NW_024094778.1:0-9875 GCF_014356525.2 Nilaparvata lugens
AGCATAAGTTTTCCAAACTAGTCCCAAACAATTCAGCATCGTGTATTTTCACAGAGAAACTGAAATTCCGGGCGAATCTTTCATCCTGTATAGCTCGCTAATGAAGCGTTTATGGATATATTTATTTATAAGAACTTTTTTTCTATTTTCACCTCTACTATCACGTATTGAATAATTTTACCATTACCATAATTAAGAATCACTCTGTATCATGTGATGTTTTATATACTCTGTTTCTTCACTTGATCGTGTGTTGATGGGAAGGATATTATTTGATATCCTTCTTAGAGAATCGACCATTTTTTTCAATTGATTAATATCCTTATTAGAAAATCAACAATTATTGTTGAAACACCGCCGATTTATGAAGTTGAATTACATTCCATATTATCGTTATCCTAATTGCATTCAATCTTTATTCTCATTGATTATTTTTCATACTTTTGAAAATTCGTTGTATAATTAGCATTACCATCATTTAATGTGAATAAGTGTAATAAGCCAGTAAATATTGTAACATACCTAAATAGATAATTCTTATCTGATTTCATCCAGACCACATGAACCACTATAAAGGCTGTCCCATAAAAGGTGTAACAAGTCGAAGACCATAGATTCTACATGAAATTTACAAGGATAATGTCCAGTATAAGTTTATTATATCGACCTTAGTTTTCGAGATATATAGATTCTTTGATATTTTGAGAAACATCAATAGATAACAACTATTATTAGAAAAAGATACCAATAAAATGCTGTAGATCACCCGAAGACTTCTGCTACAGCAAATATTGAAAACAGGTTGAACAGCAGATGGAGATTCGATGAGCAAAAAATAAAACAAAAAACATTTGTCAGCCCGGAATCGAACCCAGTACCTCCTGATTGCCGGTCAGGAATGCTTACCCTTACACCAAACTGACAATCTCTGGATAGCAGCGCTCATTTCATACAAGCCATAGCGGCCACCCAGTCTACAAGGGAAATAAATTGGAAGTTGCATTTGTACAAATGCTAATTAATGAATAATAATTATTAAAAGAAAATCCCAATTAAATGCTGTGAATCATCCTGAAGACTTATGCTATTGACAATTTCAGAAGTAGAAGTCTCTTCGGGTGATTTACAGCATTCAATGGGATTTTCGTTTAAATAATTATTCATATGAGCATTTGAACAAATGAAACTCCTAATTTTTTCCATCTGTAAAACATCAATAGCTTATTATCATTATTATTAGCGTATCAATCGAATAGTGGGGAGTCCCGCAGGAATTTCCACTTAGCTGATATAACCACAATCTTCCATGACGGAAAACTGGGAGAGTTTTTCTAAATTTTCAATACAATGCATGTAATGTTTATTCCTTTGTTTGACATTTCTGAACTTTTCATCATCGGGCAGACTGTTTGAAGTTCGGCTTTGAACCAAACGTATGTAGTTTGTTTAACTTTGAGCGCTTATAAGAAGCTCAAAAACATCAAACAAAGTAACCAATTATATAAATCTTATTGCAAATTGTTTCCTCTTCAATTCTAGGGTATAATAATTTTAGTTCAAGATATTTTATGTTTTTTTTTTAACTTGAACTAGCCTTATTGATAATATTGTAATGTATGACTCTTTGGTGAAATAAATTCAAAATGGAGCTAATTTTGATAGAGTAATCAATCAAACACAAAAACACACTCCAACACTTTATTTAATGATCAAAAAGAAATGTTGTCCCTGTAAATGCTTGACTAAGCACAGCGACTGTAAGGCTGGGCGTACACTAGTTAGTCAAGAAGAGACAAGACATGATCAGACACGTTTAGTCACAATACTTCACTTAGATTGTTGCTCTTCTTCGTTTCTCTTACCGTTCCGCCTCCTATACCCTCTCTTACTCACATTTTGGTAGAAGCAGGAGAAGAGGAGGAGAAGGAGGACGAGTAGAAGTAGGAGGAGTGTAGAAGGAGAAGTAGGGGAAGAAGAAGAAGAAGAAGCAGGAGAAGAAGGGGAAGAAGAAGACAATGATTGTGATGAGAATCAAGTGAAGGGAATACAGAGCAAGAGTCAGTCATCTCGACGAAAATCATTTCAAACGTCTGTTTTCAAAATGAAACAATGACTTTTCTCGGCGTAGTATCTCTATTCACCTTCTCAGTCTTGGTTACCAAGACAAGAGAGAAGAGACCAGCAATGTATACAAAATATTCGCCAGAGCCCCCAGCTTAAAGAGCAGTCACTCTTTATTCAAACAATTCTGGAAATAAAAGGGAACGAGGAGATAGATGATGAGGTGGTAAGGGATGAAGAAGAAACCGTTTGACAATGTCAACGAGAGAAATTAATTTTGTCTTTTGTCGATTGCACGATACGGTCTCCAGTTATTTGTTCTTTCACAAATAATCGAAAAAAGTTGGGCTGATAAACCGATTGGTCGGCGACATCAAAGACTTTTGGACAAAACTGAATTAAATTTCAAAATATAATATGTTGTCATCTTCTACGAATTTCAGAGAATTGTGGATTGTTTCAAAGTGTTGTGTTGCATAGGTGAAAACACTAGTGACATGAATGACTGTAGAAAACTTTTTGAATGACTGAAAAAAACAGAGAATTTTGGACAGAACTTCCTATTTTTTCAAAATACTAGTGACCCCCTGGTTGAAGAACTCACTCAAGGACTGTTGCATTGTAATCTTTGAAACCCGCAACTTCTACACCTTTTCCAATTGTATTTAAGAAAGTATCAATTGTAATTAAGAATAGTCCATTGTATTTGAGAAAACGTCAGATGTAAATGAGAATAGTCATTGGATTTGAGAAGTCATTACTTGTAATTGAGAATAGTGAATTCTATTTGAGAAAGTATGAATTTCAATTTGAGAACATACGATTTGAAATCGAGAAGTTGTCAGTTTCAATTGGGAAGTGATTTTGAAAAACCAGTAATTCCAGTACCTATATTTTTCATAACTGTACTCATATAAAATAATATGATAATATATTTAATATTCCAATAAACGTCAGTTTTTGTATAAAACATTATTTCAAGCCCCAAAATCCATTGAAGAAATGCCAATTGTTTGATCAAGAGATTCAATTGATTGTGATAAAGTTTAATTGCGCCATAAACATAGAGAATATGATTCCATCAAGTGCAATATTTTCACAAAATGTTTGGAGACAAAAAGTCGCGTTGTCAATTCGTGAATAATAATTTAGAAATAATAATATAGAAATAACTCTAATTAATCATTCGTAAACAGAACAGGGAGATACTTTCACCATTGAACATATTAATATTAATTTTCCCCCATGCGAAGACTATGATAGTATTGGAAAATTGTACATAGTACAGTATCCTTTTTTGCTCGAATCAATTTAATTTCACTTTATTTATTCACTTACATACAATCAAACCTGTACTGTAGACTACAGAAGAGTCACGACATGTCAATTGAAAAATTATCTCATTTTCAATTGATATCTTCTCATTTACATTTGACGATTTCTCAAATATAATTCATTATTCTCATTTACATCTGACATTCTCTCAATTACAAGTGACTATTCTCAAATACAATGATATTCTCTCAAATTAAACTCGATACTTTCTCAAATAAAATTGGAGCAAGGTGTAGTTGAACAGAGTTAGTGAAAATTATAGAAACAGCTAAATATTTCATCTACAACAATAATTTGACAGTAGGGTTTCATTGGGGTTGCTATTTAAAATGAAAAATTACTCTTCACAAATTACTTTAGAATGTTTGATCCTCATAAATGAATACACAAATTCTTTTTGAAATGAGAAAGTGGTCATGTGATTCATGATATCGATATAGAGCTCCAAAGAAAAAAAATGGCAAAAGCTGCACGTATCTCTAGCCGTATAATTTTGTTGATGTTAAAGTTGTGAATTATTCTGTATATTAATCCAGCTTGAATCAATAATTAACCTTCTCCTTCTCCCTCTTTTTTATCTTCTTCCTCTCCTGTGTTCTTCTTTTCTCCTTCTTCTTCTTCATCTTTTTCTTCCTCTCCTGTCTTCTTCTTACTCTCCCTCTTCTTCTTCTTCTTCTCCTCCTTCTTCTTCTTCTTCTTCTTCTTCTTCTCTTCTTCTTCTTCTTCTTCTCCTTCTCCTTCTTCTCTTCTCCTTTTTATTCTTTCTTCTCTTCTTCTCTTCTTTCTTCTTCTTCTTCTTCTTCTTCTGCTTCTTCTTCTTCTCTCATTCTTTCTTCTCTCTGTCTTCTTTTTCTTCTTTTCTTCTTTTCCTTCTCTCTTTCTTCCTTCTCTTCTTCTTCTCTTCTTTCTTCTTTCACCCTCTCTACATTTCTACTGTCTACACTTTCTTCTCCTTCTCCCTCCACCAGTACCTTCGAACACAACTAATCACTGATACACATTTTTGACGCAACAAAACATACGAAAAAACACACACACACACACACCCACACACACACACACAACATGAAAATAACATTAACATTGATACACAGCTCGAGGAGAGAGAGAGTGTGTGAGAGAGCTCATTACGATGATACACAAGTAGACATACAAACTTTAACATTAAGACTCTCTTGATAGCTTGCCTCCATTTTTGTTTTTAGTTTGGTGGTTGAGGTTAGAGAGGGTTCAAGAGGGTAAACAGTGATGAGGAGGTTGAAAATGGCCAGAAGGGCTATGAGGGTTGAAAATGGGTACAGCCGCGGTATAAGGGGTTGAAAAGGGTACAAGGAGGGCTATAAGGGGTAAAAGTGGGAGTGTGGTGGAGAGGGTAGATTGATAATTTCTCCACGTAAACGTTAAAAGTGTTGCTCGAGGGGAGTGGGAGGTGAAGCAAGTTTTGGAAAGTTTTAGGACCTTTTTAGGGCCCGATGAGGTAGGGGGTTTTCAAAATTATAGGGCTCGAGTCCCCCCCCTCCAGGGAGTCTCTCATGTTTATTTCAAAAGTTGGCCGGCCGTGTCTAACTTGTTCAGTTTTTTTGCCTCAGTTATAATAATAATCTCGTGTATGTAGGGTGTATGTTTTACATAATGTTCTGAGACATTAAAAGGACTGTGACTGTGCCGGTTCTTTTGTATTCAAAAGTGTGGCTAATGTAGTCCTGTGCGACTGCCCTGTGTAATATTATAATAGGGATGATGTCGACCAGTATGAAACTGAGCTTAATGCCTGTAAGTTGTCTGTTTTGGTCTCATCCTGTAGTAGATCACGTTCTAATGACAGTGGAGAAAGATGGGAGGCAGCGTTGCCGATTCCTCTGCTTGCCTCTGCCTTTTACTGAGTATAGCTGATATATTATTAATAAAAAACTATAAAATCTTGTAGTACCCTTCATTTCTTTAAAACTTTAAGAAAGTTCAACTATTAAAAATAAAGGGAACTACAAGATTTTATATTGTTTTTTTACTTTCCTTGCCCTATTACCATAGGACCTATGGTAAGAAGTATTATTGCTTTCCAAAAAAGATTAAGGCCCCAATTTCTAAATTTCTATACGTTACCAAGGCCCCTGAGTCCCAAAAAGTGGTTTTTTGGTATTGGTCTGTATGTGTTGGTGTGTGTGTGTGTGTGTGTGTGTGTGTGTGTGTGTGTGTGTGTTTTGGTGGGTGTGTGTGGTGTGTGTGGTGTGTGTGTGTGGTGTGTGTGTGGTGTGTTGTGTGTGTGTGTGTTGGTGTGTGTGTGTGTGTGTGTGGTGTTGTGTGTGTAGTAAAAAATAAGCTCGAAATTCGAGAGAATGTGATTATCCAATATTGCAAACTGCTGGCAACTGTTGATTCTATTAAATGATTCACTATGAAGAGTAGCAGACCTCGTGTGTTTCCTCCGTTATTGTCCTGTCACCAGCTGGCACAGATCTTTGAATAGTAGATTTGAGATGCGCGTGGCATCAGGTGATCAATTTTCACAACGGCAAGGAAAGTTGTATGCAAAGACCTTAAAGAGATATAGACCCACAATGCCTATGCCTTCCCAAAAATGCTCTTACTTGAAATTATTGAAGGTCGCCATGGGGTATTTTAGCACGAGAATTATCTATCATTTATTTTTAATACTATAGATCACAAAGGCATTGGTGGCATTGGTTGTAATAATCTTATGGGTTGCCCCCTCATGGCGGATTTCAATTCCAAGTACGACACTAGCGCTGCATGTGAGTCTATGCATCTTTAAGTCTTTGGTGTGTGAGTGCGCCACACCAAATTGTCTTGGACTCAAAATAGTGTGTGAATTAAGTTATCATTTTCACATAACTCTAGTCCTGTATTCTAAATTAAGGTTTAGAGCAGTTTGGTCGAATGCCTGTTGTTTTACCTGGATCGTATTTTTTATAAATGAATCCTGAAATAAATGGATAATATATAAATATTGACTGTTTATTCTTGTAAGAAATATATCAATCATATTTTATTCGTCAAGGAATATATTTTTCAATAGTCAAATAATAAATTTTCATATTGAAATGAATATTTTGTTAATTGATTATATTTCTACATTGTTAAAACTCGATCTGGCAACGTTGCAGAGCTAGTGGAGATAGCGCTTTCTGCTTTGTCATATGATAGACAAGAGCAACACCATTGTAAATAGAATACTACCATTATAACGTCGACCTCACTATTTATATATAGTTGACAATATCTTGAGGTTTATTTTAAAAGCCACTAGTATCCTACTCAATTAGACCTGTTTTTTATGAATTGTGTTTAGGAATAAGTTTTCTTGATTTTAAAAACTTTATAAAAATAATAGATCTCAGGAAGTGAAAGTGAAAATGTTTAGTGAGACAACCATGAGAACCCAATACATAACTTTAAACTTGAGTGTTAATAGGAAATGACATTGGGTAATACGGCAAGGCAGAACATCCGAAAGGATCTCTCTGCCTATGAAGTCATATAAATAAATAGATTAAAATAAGGACTAGTTTGATAGAGAATTAATGTCGAATGTTTAAAACAATCACAAAGCTTTTTATTCTGTATACCTGACTCCCCTGGTACAGGCAGTTTTTTCGTTCCGGTCTTTGAAATGGTGGTTTGAGAATAAAAGTCAAGAAAATGAATCATCAAAGATAAACTAACAAACGCAGAACAATAACAAGCAATACCAAATTTGAGTTCAATGTGTCTCACTGAATTGGATTTGGTTGGAAAATTAAAGGAATGTAGAATATTTGAATGAATGAATGAATTCATTTGCCAAAAAACAGAATACAAAAAAGCTTTACAAAAAAAAGTATATGCTACTGCATTTACCAAGATACAACATTTATTCAATTAGATATAATAACGAAATGATATCCTTCATATTAAAATAATAGTTTATAAAATCTTTGAGGTTCATTTTAAAAGCCACTAGTATCCTACTCAATTAAGACCTGTTTTTTATGAATTTGTGTTTAGGAATAAGTTTTCTTGATTTTAAACTTTATAAAAATAATAGATACTCGGAAGTGAAAGTGAAAATGTTTAGTGAGACACCATGAGAACCCAATACATAACTTATTAACTTGAGTGGAATAGGAAATGACATTGGGTAATACGGCAAGGCAGAACATCCGAAAGGATCTCTCTGCTATGAAGTCATATAAATAAATAGATAAAAATAAGACTAGTTTGATAGAGAATTAATGTCGAATGTTAAACCATAACAAAGCTTTTTATTCTATACTGACTCCCCTGGTACAGGCAGTTTTCGTTTCCGGTCTTTAAAATTGTGGTTTGAGAATAAAAATTCAATAAAATGAATCTTCAAAGATAAACTAACAAACGCAAAACAATAACAAAGCAAATACCAAATTTGAGTTCAATGGTGTTTCACTGAATTGGATTTGGTTGGAAAATGAAAGGAATGTAGAATATTGAATGAATGATTAGATTCATTTGCCAAAAAACAGAATACAAAAAAGCTTTACAAAAAAAAGTATAATGCTACTGCATTAAACCAAGATACATACATTTATTCAATTAGATATATAACGAAATGATATCCTTTATATTATAAATAATAGTTATAAAATGAAGATTCAATGTTAAAGCAATAACAATAAATTCATCAACATTTATGCAACTTTTAGAGCATAAAACAGTATTAGAGGCATCCATAGGTCAGCTTCATATTCATCAATCAAATTTAAACGAAAAATTTCGACTGGGCCACGTGACCAGAATAATTACTGTTTCACCGGTGGTTCTCCCAGAACGAATAGAATAGCATTGCTCCCTGAACGCAACCGTTGTTGAAAAACGATATGCTCCCTAAACGCGGCGACGCGTGCCACTATTTTATTAATCAAATTGATTCCAGCGTAATCCGACCTCAACCACCCTCAACCCTTCAACCTCTATAGTGAAGTCTACGTTATAATAGCAGTGTAGGACTGACAATACTGTTGCTGTCCTTTTCTATCATACAACAAAACAGATGCGCTATCTCTCTCTTGCTTTGCAATGTTTGTTGCCAGAAACATTTTATTCTACTTTTGACAGAAAAGTAAACAAACTATTCTCAGTCGCCATTTTTTCTCTTCATTCTATCAAAATACTTCAGTACACAAGTCGTATAATTGATTTGAAATATATTTTTGAAACAATTATAGTTTTTAGACATTACCGTATGAGAAACACAAATTAAAATACCTGAAATTATATTTTTAAATTTGATAACTAACAATCATCCATGCTTTGAGTCATCAGAAATTGAGTCATCCATGCTTCAGTTACTTCAGTTACTTCAGACCTACTCGTACCGGTATGAATAATATTGAAAGGTTATTTCAGAATTATTTCCATTGAAATTACATAGGATTTCTATTTTTCTATTATTTAAAAAAGAAATTGGCTTATACACATACACAATAGCTTACAATACAGCAAAATTATAGATGAATTTACATAATATAGACTAAGAAAATAATTATTGAACTGTATATGATATGAAAAAGCAATTTGTAATATAAAATCTATGGATAATTATATTGTAATGCATCTACATGAATTGGCGGAGCTTTGGGCATATTAATGTCCATTCCTCGGGAAAAATATTCAAAATATACTTCCCACTAACTCTCTACCAGAGAGAGTGTGTGTGAGAGAGGGAGAGAAAGAGAGAGAGAGAGAGAGAGAGAGAGAGACTGAGAGAGAGAGAAAGACAGAATTATTTAAACCGTTGATGTATCGAGCTTATGGTTGGAGCATATCTCATTATATTGTTCCCAGCCTATCACTATACAACACTGTGACCTTTTCATGGGTTTGTTAGAAGAGTGAAGGAGAGGAGGAGGAGGAGGATGAGGATAGGAGGAGGAGGAGGAGAAATAAGTTGTGGACGGGGAGGGTAGAGGATGAGGAGGCGAAGAAGGAGGAGAAGGAGGTGGTATTGAGAAAGAGTCGGTGGAGTCGGGGGAGTAAGTGGAGGAGGAGGTTGGAGGGGAGTTAGAGGAGGAGGTGGAAGAGTAGATTGAGGAGGAGGTGTATTAAGAGGGGAGGAGGTGGATTGAGAAGAGGTGGAGTAGAAGGAGGAGTGGGAGGAGAACCAGGAGCAGAGGAAAAGTGCGAGGATGAGGAGCTTGGAAGGAGGAAGAGGTGAAGGAGGAAATTCGAGGAGGAAGTGGCGGAGTTGGAGGAGTAGGGGGATGAGAAGGTGTGTAGCTGGTGGAGAGGTTTGGGAGGAGGAGGTTGGGAGGAGGGGGGAGGAGGCGTAGGAGTAGTTTGCATGCCTGTGATATGCATAATGAATTAGCGGTATTAGGAATGTGTGTTGGAGAGGGGTACATTCTACATTGTATGCACTTACATGCACTCTCTTCTATACTGACATTCACTTCACACTGTCAGTATTCCAGGCAGTACAAAACATAACTTCTCCCCATTCAAAC
>NW_024094779.1:0-9042 GCF_014356525.2 Nilaparvata lugens
GATAGGAATAGATAATTGATTAGTTAAAAGAAGAGTTAAAGTGAGATCCACGTTATAATGGCAGTGGAGAAAGATAAGAGAACAAACAACCTTGCCGATCCTCTGTCTTGTCAATGCCTTCTATAGACGGTTGCTGATACAGGTTTATGATATATTAACTGTTCATTCTTGTTAAAATAATCAATAATAAATAATGAATAACTTAATATTTATCAAACCAGAAATTATTTTTGTGTAGTTGAGAAGTTGGTTGTGATAATTATTCATATTGAATGAAAAGGACTAAGGAATTGTCAAAAAGCCACAGATACTAGAAGACCGGTTTATCAGAGATTGACAATGGTGTAATAACCGAAACGGTCTTTCTAAGTATCTGTGGCTTTTTGACAATTCCTTAGTCCTTTTCATTCAATATGAATAATTATCACAATACCAACTTCTCACTACACAAAAAATAATTTCTTGTTTGATAAAATATTAAGTTATTCATTATTTTATTATTCTATATTATTTTCTATATCTAAGTGGCTTTTTGACAATTCCTTAGTCCTTTCATTCAAATGAATAATTTTTTCAATATTTCTTAATGATTTTTCATGATCAAGGTAAAATATTTTGTTTATTAATATCAATTCTACAAGGCAACAGAGTAAAGAGAGAAAGAGATAGCGCTATCCGTTTTGTTGAATGATAGACAAGGATAGCAATACCATTGCTAATCGAACACTTCCATTATATGGACCTCACTATAAGAGAGACGGGTCGAAACTTTAGAGAGAGAGACGGATCGAAACTTAAGAGAGAGAAACGAAGAAAAAGATAGTAAAGATACGTAGAAACATTAAAACATCGTGAGACAAAGAGTCTTGAGTGAGAAAGGAAAAGCAAAAATTAGGGGTTGATATTGGAAAGGGTTGGAATGATAGAGGATTTCGTGAATGGGGAAAAACGATGTGTAACTTGGAAGGGAATAAAATAGAGAATGAACGAGGGAAACGAGGCAAGGAGACCTCAAACACGTGGATAAAAAATAAAAAGACCCGGAAATGGGGAGAAAAAAGATGTAAAACACGATCAACTCAGAAAAAGTGAGACCCAAATGAAAATAAAAAAGTTGAGAGGTGACAGAACGGAACCCTGGGGTGATCCACCGAACTGAAATCCAATTCGGATAGCAGGACGGTTAATTAATTTCTGTTGAAGGCTTTGGAGAAGTCTATAGAGTGACGACTCTTTGTCAAAAGTGACCACGGCTGATTCAATAAAAAGTGTGAACGGTTTGACTGCAATAATAGACTATAGTGAGGTCCACGTTGTAATGGCAGTATTCGATTAACATTGGTGTTGCTATCCTTGTCTATCATTCCACATAGCAGATAGCGCTATCCTTTACTAGCTCCGCAACTTGTGAAAATGAAATTAAGGACTGAAAATTTAGTTAAGTAAACAACTACAAGATTCAACCTATCTCGGACTATGTGTAACCTTATCTAAATTTGGGAGAGGAATAGCACAAGGTTACCTTATTTTTTCTCTCCCTATCATTTTGATGATTTACTTATTGTATGAATCAAAATGAATAAATAATTATTGATTTTGATCAGACTACATCTCAATCAAGGGAATTTATTGCTAGATTATTGAAAAATATTTTCCCTTGTCAAATCTATAACCTTATTTTCACTCCATATCATTTTGATGATGTACTTATCGTATGAATCAATCAAGACCGATAAAAAATATACCTTATGAAACATAGATACTACCTATATTCAATCAATGCAGACAGTTTCAAAATGAATTCCACATTATTCCACCACAGTAAAAAGTCAACTCTCCGAAAAAATTAAACAAGAACTTCTTGTGTTGAAGACAAGAGAGAGATTACTGTCGTGATGGGAACGTATCAACCCCTCAGTGGATTAGTTGTAGAAGAAGACGAAGAAGAAGAAGATGAAGAAGGAGGAGAAGAGAAGGCAGGAGAAGAATAATGGGGAGAGGAAGGAGAAGGAAAAGAAGAAGTTGGGAGAAGAAGAAGAAGAAGAAGAAGAGATAGGAGAAGAAGTCAGAGAGAAGAAGGAGGAGAGAAGACGAAGACAGGAGAAGAGGAAGTCGTCAGAAGAAGAAGATGAGAAGAAGAAGAAGAAGAAGAAGAAGAAGAAACCGGAGAAGAAGAAGAATGAGAGGAGATAACGTGTGACAGAAGGAAGAGGAAATGAAGATTGAGAGGTAGTAGGTAGTAGGTATCGAAAGAAGGGGCACATTCACAATGTCAAGAAATCAGGAGTGCTCCACGGGGGATTTGTTCAAGCCCAAAACGAACGTTTTGTCTTTTTTCGCGTAATTTCTTTCTTTTATGCTCCCCTCCCACTTCTTTTCTTATCTCTCTTCTCCTTCTTCATCTCATGTGCACGATTCCATAGTGAGGACAGTGGAAATGATAGGATTACATAGTTGCCAATTCTATGTTATCACCACTTTTTATCAAGTTATTGATGAAGGATTTTATCAGTTATGAGGAAGTTATTAGTGGGAAAGATGAGAAGAGGAACTGGAATTCAGATTGAGATTTACATTCAAATAGATTTTACTTCCTTGCCCTTACCATAGGTAAGGAAAGTATTGCTTTCCGAAAAAATTAAGGTACCCCAATTTCTAATTTCTATACGTTTCAAGATCCCTGAGTCCAAAAAAGTGGTTTTTGGGTGTGGTCTGTGTGTGTGTATGTGTGTATGTCTGTGAACACGATAACTCCATTCCTAATTAACCGATTGACTTAAAATTCTCATTTTAAGGTCCTCATACCATAAGGATCTGACAATAATAAATTCAATTAAATTCAATTCAAGATGGCGGAAAAATGGCGGATAATTACTAAAAACCATGTTTTTCACTTTTTCTCGAAAACGGCTCTAACGATTTTCTTCAAATTTATAACATGGATAGCTATTATAAGCCTATCAAGACATGAGTCTCATTTCTAGGAAAATTCCAGGAGCCTGTAATATTCTTGAGGAAAATAGCGGATAAGACTAAAAAACCATGTTTTTCACGGTTTTCTCGAAAACGGCTTCAACGATTTTCTTCAATTCATACCATGGATAGCTATCCATAAGCCCTATCAACTGACATGAGCTCATTTTTGGGAAAACTGCAGGAGCCGTAATATTCTTCAGAAAAATGTCGGATAATTACTAAAAACCATGTTTTTCACGATTTTCTCAAAAATTACTTGACCGATTTTTTTCAAATTCATACCCTGTATAGTTATTTATCAGCTCTATCAACTGGCATGATTCTTTTCCCTGGAAAACTAATGGGGGGTCCACCCCATCCTTGAGAAATGGACGTTGTAACCTCCTTCTAGTGCATGAGTAGGTAGGTAGAGCAGTTTATAAAAGAAAACATCATAGTCTAGATATTTCATCTGTAGAACAGCTGTTTTGACGACTTTTGAAAAAATCATCGAATTTCTCAATTTACACAAAGGAAAAGTACTCTGAAAACAATTTATATATACACATATAAAGTAGTCTGATCGTAGTTGCAAATATTTTGCCGCCACTCGTCATTATGTTATTCCCCTAAATTATTCTCGTCTAAGAATGAGGCTTACCGTTCAATGAGCAAGGAAAGTTGTGTGAGTGTACCACACCAGATTTTTTCATGTGTCTACCAGAACAAAATTCAATTCACGTTCTAGCCTTAAGAATAATCACCAGTTAAAGTGAAAAATGATAAATCATATAGAAAAGACTGGAGAGTTTAAAAATAATATTGAGCAAAGAAATATGATGAAATATTCGAAAATTGAGGAATTTATCTGATTTTTCACATGAAACGGTGAAGTTTGGACCTTCAGATGTCTTCTCAGGAGGAGTATTGGAAGAAGAACACAAGAAGAAAAGGTAGATGAAATAAAGACAAAAGATGTCCTTTCTTACTTGAGACCACCTCATAGAGGGTGCGTCAGAAAGAAGTGTACTTAGGCCACCCATATATTACATGAAATGTCCTGGCCACATGAGCTCTGTCTTATGTTCTCTGAGGGGAGACAGAAATTCTAGAAATGTGAGAGGGAGATGACAGAGATCTTGAGGAAGTGAAGAGAGTGAGTGAGACTTACACTCAGGACAGTGAGAGAGAGTTTGAAAAAAGGGAGAAATGACAGAATCTTGAGAAAGTGAGTGGGACTGACATTTCAGGACAGTGATACAGAGGTTGTGAGACAGAAATCCAGAGAAGTGGAGAAGAGGAGTGAGACAGACATCTCATGCGTGAGAGAGAGAGAGAGTGAGACAGACATTCCAGGACTGTGATAGAGAGTGAGTGAGACAGACTTCCAGGACACTGAGAAACAAAGAGTAAGATAGAAATCCAGAGAAGTGAGGAGATAGAGTAGGACAGAAAAGTGAGAAGAGGGAGTAAGACAGAATTTCCAAAATATATATATATTTCAGAAACGGCGGACCGTGACACCTACATCTGGTCAACGAAAAAGAGCCGAAACACAAGAGAGGATGGAGAAAGAGGTGTAAAGAAGAAGGATGGATAGTGTGAGAGAGAAGTAATGTAAGTGCAATTCAAGAATAATATTTATATATATACATTTCACAGAGCATAACCTACTCCACAGCTATACGTAACACATCTCAATATGATTGATTGATTGATTGAGTACTTTATTTATGTAGATTACAATATACTGGCTTATACACTTATATACATTAGCTTACATAGCTTACAATACAGCAAAACTTATAGATGAATTCACATATATAGACTGAGAATAGTTATTTGTGCAACTAGTGAGCAAAGTGACAGTTTGCTGCACCGAAAGAAACGTTTACGCCGAGCCGTAGGCGAGGGCGGAATGGTTTCTTGAGTGCAGCAGAGGAACTTTGCGCACGTATTTCACATTAAGTTTTTCCTACAGTTACCATTGAATATGAAAAGTGGGTAATTATGGGTAAAATTGCCTGAAATCCATCAAATACTTAGTAGTGTTTGAATGGCGGGGGGCAGCTGTGTGGTGTGTGCTGTGGTGGCCTGTGCTGTTGCTGTCCTCGTTATAATATATAATAGTAATAATTAGCGCGTTGTGCTTGGTTGCACCTCTGCTCACTATAGCAGCCACAGCAGTCACTGTTACCAACTTCATTTTGATTTTGCTGCACTGTTGCTCCATATAACCTACTAAGTATTTTGCGTTGCCATGTTGCAAATCTGGAGTGCAGAAAATTTTTCCCGCACTAGAGCGGAAGTGATTCTTTGCGTTCTGTAATCAGTGCAGCAATGGCCACTTTTCAACGTAACTGTAGGAAAAATAATTATTGAGCTGTATTTAGATGAAAAAGTAATTTGTAATATATAACTATAGATAATAATTATATTGTTATGCATCTACATAAATTGGCGGAGCTTAGACATATCAATGTCCATTCTTCGGAGAGAGGGAGAGAGAGAGAGTGAGTGAGACAATATTCCAGGACTGTGATAGAGAGAGAGTGAGACAGACTTTCCAGGACAGTGAGAAACAAAGAGTAAGAAAGAATCCCAGAGAAGAGGAAGATAGAGTAGGCAGAAAAGTGAGAAGAGGGAGTAGACAGAATTTACAGAAAAAATATATATATTTCAGAAAGCAGTCGGACCGTGACACCTAACATCTAGTCAACGAAAAACGGCCGAAACACAAGAGAGGATGGAAAAGAGGTGTGAAGAGAAGGATGGATTAGTGGGAGAGAGAAGTAATGAAAGTGCAATTCAAGAATAATATTATATATACATTTCACAGAGCACATACCTACTCCACAGCATATAACGTACACATCTCAAGATATGCACAAATATGATGATTGATTGATTGATTGATTGATTGAGTACTTTATTTATGTAGAATACAATATATACTGGCTTATACACTTATATACATAGCTCACAATAGCTTACAATACAGCAAAATTATAGATGAAATACATAACATAGACTAAGAAATAATAATTATTGAACTGTATATGATATGAAAAGTAATATGTAATATTATAACTATAGATAATTATATTGTTATGCATCTACAAAATTGCGGAGCTTTGGACATATCAATGTCCATTCTTCGGAGAGAGAGAGAGAGAGAGAGAGAGAGAGAGAGAGTGAGACAGATATTCTAGGACTGTGAGAGAGAGAGTGAGACAGACATTCCAGGACTGTGAGAGAGAGAGAGTGTGACAGACATTCCAGGACTGTGATAGAGAGAGAGTGAGACAGACTTTCCAGGACAGTGAGAAACAAAGAGTAAGAAAGAAATCCCAGAGAAGTGAGGAAGAGGGAGTGAGACAGGAAAGTGTGAAGAGGGACTAAGACAGAATTTCCAGAAAAATATATATATTTCAGAAAACAGTCGGACCGTGACACCTAACATCTGGTCAACGAAAAACGGCCGAAACACAAGAGAGGGTGAAGAAAGAGGTGAGAAGAAGAAATATAGTGTGAGAGGGAAGTAATGTATGTGCAAATCAAGAATAATATTTTTATTGTATATATACATTTCACAGAGCACATACCTACTTCAGAGTATATACCGTAACACTGCTCGAGATATGGACAAATATGATAAGAGTCTAGGGGAGTGGTGACAGAGAAAAGAAAGAGGTAAAAGGAGAGGAAAAAGGTGGAGGATTAAAGAAGAAAAAGAAGAAGAAGAAAAAGAAGAAGAAGAAGAAGAAGAAGAAGAAGAAGAAGAAGAAGAAGAAGAAGAAGAAGAAGAGAAGAAGAAGAAGAAAAAAGAATAAGAACAGACAAGAAGAAGAAGAAGAAGAAGAAGAAGAAGAAAAAGAAGAGAAATGAAGATGACGAGGAAAAAGGTTGTGAAGAAGGAGCATGTTGTTCAAAGATGCAAGGAGAGACAACCTCAAGAGTAAACCTTCGATCACAGCTTGTTTGAAACATTGATATTTTGAATATTAGAATATTCCATTTATCTATCCATTTGCTTACAATTTCATTGTAATATTCTATAACAGTAGATACACAATTTCATTGTAATATTCTATAACAGTAGAATAGAACTAGTTTGTGTAAGCAGCTTGCAATATATTGCACTCAATTGTATCATAGAGAAACAATAGCATAAGTAGATATCCCATGGTATAGGGTGTTTATGTCGCAACTTTTACTGTTATCTCAAGCTGATAGTCCACGTAGTTCTTTCCTGTGAAGCTTTATGACGCTGGTAGTCTCTCATATTGTGCCGTTCATACACTCTTACCCGTTCAAAACAGTAAAAATCAACAATAATCGACAGTAATCGGCTCGAGATAACAGTAAAAGTTGCGACATCAACACCCTATACCATGGGATATTACTTAGGCTATTGTTTCTCTATGATTGTATTGAGTGATACATGCCTTGGAATATTTGCATCTACAAGGCAAAGTTGAAACAAACTCCATAAAGCAGGAATTCGTTCACAAATTAGAGAATCGAGCTGACAATATAGAATAGAATTTGTACAAAATTCAACACAAAATCCAATTGCATTGATACAAAATACAACACAAGTAACAAGAAACTGTAGCATAAAAGTGACTCTTCACAAGTAACTGTTCAAATAAAACGAAAGAAAAACTGTTCAAATGATGGGCAACTTGCAAACAAGCATAGTCACTCCAAGACAGAAAATAACGAATAGGGGGACATATGGAGGGTCGGGGGAAAATTCGAATAAAACCCAAATCTAGAAGAACGCCCAAATAGCGTTAGGAGCGGAGCGCCCGCTTTTCCAGGCCGGGAAATCGTCTGGGAAATGGGCAATTGAACAATTCCATGTAAGTCTTTTCACATGTGACGTGAGGACCTATCCAGGAAAATGGGTCTAAAAGAGTAGAAGGGGAGAGGAGAAGATGGAAGGGAAAGGAGTCAGGAGGAGAAAGAATAAGATGAAAAAGGAGGAAGAGAAGGAGAACGAGAAGAAGGAGAAAAGAAATAGAAGAACAAGGAGGTGGACAAGAAGGAGAAGGAGATGGAGATAAAGATGAGAAAAGAAGAATATGATGAAGATAAGGATGAGGAAGAAAACGAAGATGAAGAAGAAGGAGGAAGAAGAACAAAGGAAGAACGAAAAGGAGAAGAAGAGGGAGGAGAAGATGAAGATAAAGAAGAAGAAGATGAAGAGAAAGAAGGAGATGGAGAGAAGAATAGGAATAATAGAAGGTAATCGAAGAGAGAATACAGTAGAAGGAGAAGAGGAGAAAAGAAGAAGAAGAAGAAGAAGAAGAAGAAGAAGAAGAAGAAGAAGAAGAAGAAGATGAAGGAGAAGAAGGAGGCGGTGAAGAAAAATACAGCAGAAGAAAAAGATAAAAATAAGAAGGAGAAGAAGATGAAGATTAAGATGAGGAAGAAGAATAAGATGAAGAAGAAGGAGGAAGAGAGAACAAGAAGAAGAACGAGAAGGAGAAGAAGAGGGTGGAGAAGATGAAGATAAAGATGAGGAAGAATAAGAAGATGTAGATGAAGAAGGGGGAAAAGAAGAACAAAAGAAGAACGAGATGATGAAGGAGAGGGAGAGGAAAAGAAGATAGAGATGAGGAAGAGGCTGAAGATGAAGAGGAACAAGGAAAGAAAATTAAGAAGGAGAAGAATAAGAAGAAAAGGAGGTAAAAGAGGAACGAGAAGGAGAAGAAGAAGAGGGAAAGAGAGCTTAAGATAGAGATAAGGAAGAGGTTGAAGATAAAGAGGATCAAGAGAAGAGAATTAAGAAGGAGAAGAATAAGAAGAAAAGGAGGTAAAAAAGGAACGAGAAGGAGAAGAAGAGGAAAGAGAGCTTAGGATAGAGATAAGGAAGAGGTGAAGATAAAGAGGAACAGAAAAGAAAATGAAGAAGAAGGAGAAGGATGCGAAGAAAGGAGGTAAAAGAAGAATGGAAGGAGAAAGAGGAAAAGAAAGAAGAAAATAGATATGAGGAAGAAGCTGAAGATGGGCCCTATTATCAATTCCACAAGGAAATGTACTGAATTTTACAGCTCATTTATTTTCTACAAAATTGTC